>NW_028318830.1:202500-312500 GCF_062004578.1 Staurois parvus | reverse complement strand
AAATTATGGACAGTCCTGAGGCCCCCTTTAAAATTATGGACAGTCCCGAGGCACCCTTTAAAATTATAGACAGTTCTGAGGCGCCCTTTAAAATTATAGACAGTTCTGAGGCGCCCTTTAAAATTATGAACAGTCCTGAGGCACCCTTTAAAATTACGAACAGTCTTGAGGCACCCTTTAAAATTATAGACAGTCTCGAGGCACCCTTTAAAATTATAGACAGTCCTGAGGCCCCCTTTAAAATTATGAACCATCCTGAGGCACCCTTTAAAATTATGGACAGTCCTGAGGCCCCCTTTAAAATTATAGACAGTCCTGAGGCACCCTTTAAAATTATGAACCTTCCTGAGGCACCCTTTAAAATTATGAACAGTCCTGAGGCACCCTTTAAAATTATGGACAGTCCTGAGGCCTCCTTTAAAATTATAGACAGTCCTGAGGCACCCTTTAAAATTATGGACAGTCCTGAGGCACCCTTTAAAATTATGAACAGTCCTGAGGCTCCCTTTAAAATTATGAACAGTCCTGAGGCCCCCTTTAAAATTATGGTTAGTCCTGAGGCACCCTTTAAAATTATAGACAGTCCTGAGGCACCCTTTAAAATTACAAACAGTCTTGAGGCACCCTTTAAAATTATGGACAGTCCTGAGGCCCCCTTTAAAATTATGGACAGTCCCGAGGCACCCTTTAAAATTATAGACAGTTCTGAGGCGCCCTTTAAAATTATAGACAGTTCTGAGGCACCCTTTAAAATTATGAACAGTCCTGAGGCACCCTTTAAAATTACGAACAGTCTTGAGGCACCCTTTAAAATTATAGACAGTCTCGAGGCACCCTTTAAAATTATAGACAGTCCTGAGGCCCCCTTTAAAATTATGAACCATCCTGAGGCACCCTTTAAAATTATGGACAGTCCTGAGGCCCCCTTTAAAATTATAGACAGTCCTGAGGCACCCTTTAAAATTATGAACCTTCCTGAGGCACCCTTTAAAATTATGAACAGTCCTGAGGCACCCTTTAAAATTATGGACAGTCCTGAGGCCTCCTTTAAAATTATAGACAGTCCTGAGGCACCCTTTAAAATTATGGACAGTCCTGAGGCACCCTTTAAAATTATGAACAGTCCTGAGGCTCCCTTTAAAATTATGAACAGTCCTGAGGCGCCCTTTAAAATTATGAACAGTCCTGAGGCCCCCTTTAAAATTATGGTTAGTCCTGAGGCACCCTTTAAAATTATAGACAGTCCTGAGGCACCCTTTAAAATTACAAACAGTCTTGAGGCACCCTTTAAAATTATGGACAGTCCTGATGCCCCCTTTAAAATTATGGACAGTCCCGAGGCACCCTTTAAAATTATAGACAGTTCTGAGGCGCCCTTTAAAATTATAGACAGTCCTGAGGCACCCTTTAAAATTATGAACAGTCCTGAGGCACCCTTTAAAATTAGGAACAGTCTTGAGGCACCCTTTAAAATTATAGACAGTCTCGAGGCACCCTTTAAAATTATAGACAGTCCTGAGGCCCCCTTTAAAATTATGAACCATCCTGAGGCACCCTTTAAAATTATGGACAGTTCTGAGGCCCCCTTTAAAATTATAGACAGTCCTGAGGCACCCTTTAAAATTATGAACCTTCCTGAGGCACCCTTTAAAATTATGAACAGTCCTGAGGCACCCTTTAAAATTATGGACAGTCCTGAGGCCCCCTTTAAAATTATAGACAGTCCTGAGGCACCCTTTAAAATTATGAACCTTCCTGAGGCACCCTTTAAAATTATGAACAGTCCTGAGGCACCCTTTAAAATTATGGACAGTCCTGAGGCACCCTTTAAAATTATGAACCTTCCTGAGGCACCCTTTAAAATTATGAACATTCCTGAGGCGCCCTTTAAAATTATGG
Organism: Staurois parvus; assembly: GCF_062004578.1. NCBI lineage: Eukaryota > Metazoa > Chordata > Amphibia > Anura > Ranidae > Staurois > Staurois parvus. The sequence goes on along the minus strand of NW_028318830.1, from coordinate 310,601 downwards.
ACAGTCCTGAGGCCTCCTTTAAAATTATAGACAGTCCTGAGGCACCCTTTAATATTATGGACAGTCCTGAGGCCCCCTTTAAAATTATAGACAGTCCTGAGGCACCCTTTAAAATTATAGACAGTCCTGAGGCGCCCTTTAAAATTATGGACAGTCCTGAGGCACCCTTTAAAATTATGGACAGTCCTGAGGCCCCCTTTAAAATTATGGACAGTCCTGAGGCACCCCTTTAAAAATATGGACAGTCTTGAGGCACCCCATTTTAAAATGTGAAAAACTATTCTAATAGTTTTATATAATGCAGCAACAACCAAACATGTAGGACACCCAACATTAGAGGTGATTTATTCTTCCAAAGCAAATACACTTCTGCACACTGGTACTGACTAGTATTCCAATGTTTCTCCTCTCCCTCACTGAGCTAATGTGACCCCAGCACTGACAGAGGGAGGCGGGGGATGATCAAACTAGGATGCTGTGTGGACAGCAGGCAACCTCCTTATCGACTGATGATGTTATCAGCTGTCATGACACCAGCGGCTAGAGGGTCGTAATGGTGCCTGTGTGCCCATAATGAAAACCTGTGACTTTGTGTAACTAAAAGGCAGGCTTGTTCCACCCACTGGCTTTTATACAAGTTTTGGGCAATTTTGGACATTTTACCAAGGCACCCCTGAAGAAACCTCAAGGCACCCCGGTTGAGAAATGCTGAATTAGAGCATAGCTAAAAGGGTAAAATGCTAATGTTACAAAAGGTGTGATAAGACTTTCAATTTATAACATTTATACCTTTTGCCATTTTCAGGGTCTAAGTCTCAGAACAGTCTCTGGAATACAATCATCAGTGGACTAAATCTTAAAGAAAAACAGAAGCCAGCAATTGTCACCGATTCTCGGAGCCCGGAAGAGATTTTAGCAGATGAGTTGCCACAGATTGACAGTCCAGATGCCATTCCGAAAACATCTATCAGGTTTGATGGATACTATTCCACAGCTTCCTCTTTTTGTATCTTAATTGTCAGTGCTTAAAACCTCGTTGCCAATTTATGTTCTAGATTTTGATAATTAGCACCAAAAACCAATGAAAACACTGTCCACGGTAGATGTATTTTAGCTCTGTCGTTGATAATACTCTACACTGTTTCACAGGCCAGTGAACTGATCTTAAATCAATTTGTAGATTTGAAAAGACTGGAAATAATGATGAGGTTGAATGGAAATCATAGTAGTTCACTTGGGTAAAATAATATGACATTGCTGCAATTATGCTTTCAGAAATGTACTGATGTGTCTTTCTGTTATACTTTGTATGTGATCTGAAAATCGATTTCATTTACTTCAGTTGGTCAGCTTATGCTCATGTACTTAAATGTGCAGCAAATGAAGCACACAGAATATCTGCAAGAAAACCATTTTGCTTGACATTTTAAGTTTGTTCCTTTTCAATGGTAACGTTTTGCTAATAGTTTGACTGATATAATGAATCTGAACGATCATTAATGTAGTTTGGTTTGTTTCACACAAAGTGCTGGCTTTAGTGTTTTAGTGTCACATAAACTGTATTTCGAAAGTCAGTTTTCTCTACAGGAACAGCTCTTTTCAAGGCCTCAATGGGTGTTGTAGCTACACATGATAGATCCCTTCAGCACACACACTGTTGTCCAGTCTATATAATGTCCAGTCTATATAATGGTGATTTGATAACCAAGGGTCCAACTAGTGAGACCTGTGCAGTCCCCTTAACAATATCCCACTGCGGCTTTAGATATATAGCAAACCTCTTTAGGTGCAAACACTGAGATCTGGATCCACATTAGGTTAGTATACAGAATACTACAGAAAACAGATTCCTGTTGAAAAAGTCCGGATGTGACGAAACGCGTCCGGGGCACGTGACGTGGTGACGTATCAATGTTTTTCCGGAAGTATCTTGGCGGCCTTTTTTTGGGTTTCAGGACATGCCGCTGATCTCACTGTCAGGAATGGACTCGCCAATAGTGGTGGGACTCACCTGCCTTGTGGGTTGCAGTACCAGGGCTGGCCAGCAGGTGCTCTCAGCAACCAGAGGCTCATTCCTGCAATCAGCCAAAACACCTGAGGATGATTGCAGGAGGTGCATATAAGGAATGACCAGGCCTGTGATCTGGGCCTTGGTGTATGTTTCCCATGAGCCCATGTACCTGGTATCCTGTGTTCCTGCCTTGTTGCTGACCCTGCTTTGATCCTGACCTCTTCTGACCATCTCCTGTTGAACCCCTGGCTTGCCTGACCATCCTTCTGCCTGATCCTTGGTACCGCGCTGCCCGCTACCTGCTGAACCTGGCTTGTGACTCCGACCATTCTCTGCTTGCTCCTCCTGTACCACGCTGCCCGCACGATACCGACCCGGCCTGTCTGACTACGCTTACTTCACCCGACGATCCATCCATCCCGCACGGATCACATTTGGTAAGTCTGCCTGCCTCTTCCCATCAGACTCCGTTCCTGCACTCCCCTGCCAGTACTCTCTACCACAGCCGGACGCACTCAGGGGTCGCGACCTGGTTCCAGTCTGCACCAAGTCCATCCCCACCATCAGGGGCCCTGGTGAATAGCAGGCTGGTACTTAGACCCCGCGCCCTGAGGAAATCCGTGCTGTGGGCTGCTAGAGACACTGCCAGGTGGCACCTGACAGTACCTTATCGCCTGCCTGACCATTCCACCTCTCCAGCCTGACTACGCCTGTGTTCTTGAAGCCTGCTACTTCCCTGTGTCAGTCCACACATTTTTGGTCATACCCGGATCCCTAACACTCATCCTGGAAACTTCCATCTACCACCTGGCCCTCCTTCAGAGTGGTATGATTTGACCATATTGCTACTGCTGAGGAATCATGGCATGGTGTCCTCATTATATGGAAGCTGTTCTCATCGAATTTTAATGTAAGTTGCTACAATAAAATGATTGGTGTTTAATATATATACTGACTCCTGGTCTATCCATTGAGGTCTATGGGAAGTGTGTGGAGAAGAGTTTAGACTAAAGCCTGGAGGTTTTCTCATCTATATTATGGACCCTATGCTGATATTGTGTGCAGTGGATTTATTTATAGAGGTGTTGGAGTTCTGACATTTCATTTTGTTTGTCTGCATGTGACACGTGTGGCACTATATCATAATACAGTTGCAAGAAAAAGTATGTGAACCCCTTGGGATTACGTGGAGTTTTGCATGAACTGGGCATAAAATGTGCTCTGAACATCATCTAAGTCACAACAATAGAAGAACACAGTCTGCTGAACATAATACTACACAAACATTAGATGTTGCCATGGTTTAATTGCACATAACATGTAAAAATTCACAGTGCAGGAGGAAAAAGTATGTGAACCTTTGGACTTAATAACTGGTTGACCCTCCTTTGGCAGCAATAACCTCAACCAAACGTTTCCTGTAGCTGCAGATCAGACCTGCACAACGATCTGGAGTAATTTTGGACCACTCCTCTTCACAAAACTGTTTCAGTGTAGCAATATTCTTGGGATGTCTGGTGTGAATCGCTCTCTTAAGGTCATGCCACAGCATTTCAATCGGGTTGAGGTCAGGACTCTGACTGAGCCACTCCAGAAGGCCTATTCTGTGCTGTTGCAGCCATTGTTTTGTTGAATTACTTGTATGCTTTGGGTCATTGTCCTGTTGCATCACCCATCCTCTGCGGAGCTTCAGTTGGCGGACAGATGGTCGTACGTTTTCCTGCAAAATGTCTTGATAAACTCTGGAATTCATTTTCCCATCAATGACAACAATCCGTCCAGGCCCTGAGGCAGCAAAGCAGCCCCAAACCATGATGCTCCCTCCACCATGTTTTACAGTGGGGATGAGGTTTTGATGTTGGTGTGCTGTGCCTTTTTTTCTCCACACATAGTGTTGTGTGTTCTTCCCAAACAACTCAATCTTGGTTTCATCTGTCCACAGTATATTTTGCCAGTAGTGCTGTGGAACATCCAGGTGCTCTTTTGCAAACTTCAAACGTGCTGCAATATTCTTTTTGGACAGCAATGGCTTCCTCCGTGGTGTCCTCCCATGTACTCCATTCTTGTGTAATGTTTTCCTTATTGTAGATGTGTCAACAAAAATGTTAGCATGTGCCAAAGATTTCTGTAGGTCTTTAGCTGACACTCTGGGATTCTTCTTTACCTCATGCAGCATTCTGCGCTGTGCTCTTACAGTCATTTTTACAGGACGACCACGTCTATGGAGAGTAGCAACAGTGCTAAACTTTCTCTATTTGTAGACAGTCTGTCTTACCGTGGACACATGAACATCAAGGCTTTTGGAGATACTTTTGTAACCCTTTCCAGCTTCATGCAAGTCAACAATTCTTGATCGTAGGTCTTCTGAGAGCTCTTTTCTGCGAGGCATGGTTCACATCAGACAGTGCTTCTTGAAACCAGTAAACCCAAAACAGGTGTGTGTTTTTTAAGGGCAGGACAGCTGTCAGCAACACATCCAATATCATCACACTGATTGGAGTCAAGGTTGGCTCACTCCTGGCTCCAATTAGCTCTGGGAGAAGTCATTAAGCTAGGGCCTCACATACTTTTTCCTTCCTGCACTGTGAATGTTTACATGTTATGTGCAATTCAACCATGGCAACATCTAATGTTTGTGTAGTATTATGTTCAGGAGACTGTGTTCTTCTATTGTTGGGACTTAGATGACGTTCAGAGCACATTTTATGCCCAATTCATGCAAAACTCCACGTAATCCCAAGGGGTTCACATACTTTTTCTTGCAACTGTATCTTGGATAATACACTATGTTGAGAATCTTTTGTTTTTGAGGTATATGAAGATTTTCTGGAGTCAATCTTATTCGGGGATATCAATGATTGTGAAATCAGCTGCAAGATATTTTTTCTTTGGACTGTAAATTGACTTTAATTTGATTTTAGGTGTAATGACACTGTATATGGGTTTGTTTTAACTAGATCACTATTTTTGTAATATTAGTATACAGAAGACCACTTCTGACATTAACAAACATACTGTATGTTCACAATGTAAAGAAGCTCATACTGTGTACACAGGAAGAGAAAACATGGTTGTGAGAAAGTTCTCTGGTCTATTAAATTACTTACATTTGTTTTCGTACAGTTAAGAGATAAGGTTAGATCATGTGTCAATTGCCTGGAATAATACAGTTCTATGCCTTAGTATACTCTCAAGGTCAATGCTGGCTATACAGCTAGAAATGAAAATAATATCCTCTATTTTCTCATGATAACGCAGCTGGAGAAAGGAAACTTTAAGGGAGAACCCTACAAGTATAACCAAAAGGTAATGGAGTCTCTAAAGCATGAATTTTGCTATGAGTGAGCGAAGCACACTTGCTCAACATGTAAATAGTTCCTGAGATGAAGGTGAGCTCAAAACATGCCACGTGTCTGTGAGGCTGCCTGCTACAATATGTACAAGAGGAACAGGAGCCAAAGTCTTAAAAAAACATATAGATGTCAACTTGGGAGACTGTTTTTAGTTTTATTATTATTATTATTTTTATTATACAGTATTTATAAAGCGCCAATAGTTCGCTCAGCGCTGTACATTACAAAGGGGGACAGAACATGTGACAGAACAATACCAATACAATGTGATACATGAGGGGATCGAGGGCCCTGCTCTTTCCAGCTTACAATCTAGGAGGGAGGGGATGGTGGCACAGGAGGAGATAGCTGTGGGGGATGGAGTGGTAGGAAGAGTGGAGGAGGTCGGCAAGTTAGCAGGGGGTGGGGTAGGCTTCCATGAAGAGATGGGTTTTCAGGGTGCGCCTAAAGGAGAGGAGAGTAGGTGATAATCTGATGGGTTGGGGCAGGGAGTTCCAGAGGATGGGTGACACCCTGGAGAAGTCTGGAGGTGGGCATGGGAGGAGGAGGGGTTATAAAGAAAGTGGCGTGCATTGAGGCATAAGATGGATTTGGCTTAAAAGAAGGGGTTTACAAAAATGCACATAGTAAAAAAAAAAAAGAATAAGTATGTAGGAAACTGTGCACTGCACTTAGGCCCCATTCACACCTGAGCGTTTTGAAGCTCAAAACTCCAAAAAGCTCAGGGGGATAAAAAAAAAATCAATATTACTGTATGGAGATGGTTCACATATCCACACCAAGTCTCCTGAAGCAGAAGGCCTGAAGCTCAAAAAAGTTTTGGAGCTACTTTTGTAGCTCAAATTGGGCAGATTTGCATATTTGTGGCACGTTATTATTCCAATAGAAAGTAATAGTAATGCGCGATTGGCACGTTTTTGCGTTCTTTTAACTGCGATTTTCTGCTCAAATGAAAGACTGTAAAAAAAAAAAGAAGAGATATAGTAATAATATATGAATAAATAAATGTAAAATAAATAAAATAAATATACATATAAATAAAAAAATCATGATAAATAAATAATAATTAATCCCTAAGCATAAAAAATATGAAATTACTACTACTACTAATAATATTAATAATATTTTATTACTTTTTTAGGTTTAGGGGGGTAAGGTTATGGGTTAATTATTATTAATTTATTATTAGAAGTATTTATTTATGATGAGTTTTATTTCTTTGTGTATTTATTTTACATTTAGTTATTCATTTATTTATTATTATTATTATTATTATTATTATATGTAGTAATTAGTATGTACTATGATTGTCAGCTCTATCAATCTGGAGAGATAATAGCCTATTAACATTCAATTTTGCTTCGATTCAAACAGAACTAATATACATGTAGCTTCAGAGTATGAATTGCCCTGTCAATAACAAAAAAAATACACCTCTATATGTACAATACAAAAGAAATGGTACTGTGCAGCATCCAGATACAGAGATCCTGAGAATTATACACAGCATACAGAAAGATACAGTGCTGTGATAAAGTATTTGCCCTCTTCTTGATATTTTTTTTTTTTTGCATAATTGTCACACTTAAATGATTCAGATCATCAAACGTCCCATAGATTCTCTATGGGGTTCAGGTCAGGCGAGTTTGTTGGCCAATCAAGCACAGTAATCCCACGGTCATTGAACCAGGTTTTGGTGCTTTTGGCAGTGTGGGCGGAGCCAAGTCCTGCTGGAAAATGAAGTCAGCATCCCCATAAAGCTCGTCTGCGGAAGGAAGCATGAAGTGCTCCAAAATCTCCTGGTAGACGGCTGCGTTGACCCTGGACTTAATGAAGCACAGTGGACCAACACCAGCAGATGACATGGCTCCCCAAATCAACACAGACTGTGGAAACTTCACACTGGACTTCAAGCATCTTGCAGTGTGTGCCTCTCCATTCTTCCTCCATACTCGGGGTCCTTGGGCCTCTCCATTCTTCCTCCATACTCGGGGTCCTTGGACCTCTCTATTCTTCCTCCATACTCGGGGTCCTTGGGCCTCTCCATTCTTCCTCCATACTCGGGGTCCTTGGACCTCTCCATTCTTCCTCCATACTCGGGGTCCTTGGGCCTCTCTATTCTTCCTCCATACTCGGGGTCCTTGGGCCTCTCCATTCTTCCTCCATACTCGGGGTCCTTGGACCTCTCCATTCTTCCTCCATACTCGGGGTCCTTGGTTTCCAAATGAGATGCAAAAGTTAGCCCAGATAAGACGCTCCTGACGTTGTTTGTTGTTCAGGAGCAGCTTGACAAGAGGAATACAACATTTGAAGCCCATGTCCAGGATCCGTCTGTGTGTGGTGGCTCTTGATGCACTGACTCCAGCCTCAGTCAACTCCTTGTGAAAGTCCCCAACACTTTTGAATGGCCTTTTCCTGACAATCCTCTCCAGGCTGCGGTCATCCCTGCTGCTTGTGCACCCTTTTCTTCCATACTTTTCCCTTCCACATAACTTTCTATTAATGTGCTTTGATACAGCACTTTGGGAACGTCCAACTTCTTTTGCAATTACCTTTTGAGGCTTTCCCTCCTTATGGAGGGTGTCAATGATGGTGTCAGGTCAGCAGTCTTTCCCATGATTGTGATTCCTACTGAACCAGACTGAGAGACCATTTAAAGGCTCAGGAACCCTTTGCAGGTGTTATGGCTTAATTATCTGATTAGAGTGGGACACTTTGAGCCGAGAATATTCCACCTTTTCACAATATTCTCATTTTCTGAGATTGTGGATTTGGGGTTTTCATGAGCTGTAAGCCATAATCATCACAATGATGACAAATCACGGCTTGAACTATCTTGCTTTGCATGTAATGAGTCTATCTCATATATTAGTTTCACTTTTTAAGTTGCATTACTGAAATAAATGAACTTTTGCACCATATTCAAATTTTTCGAGTTTCACCTGTATCTTTTGTTTCCAAGGGTGGGAGAGGTCTGAGGTGTGAATTGGTCATTTCAATGTGTGACAAGCTTGGTAGGAACATCCTGTGTTCGGTGTTTTGTCCATTTGAGTACCTTGAAAACGCTTTCCATGCATTTTTCATGGTGAAAAAAGGCTCTGGACAGCATCGGAACTGGAAGAGTAAAAAAAAAATTTCAAATGCAAACGCTTATAAACGCAATTTGTCGCGTTTAGCGTTTGAAACGCTGATAAAATCAACTGCTGAACGCAAGTTTTCTGTGTTCCAAAAAAATGACTGTAAACTCAAATGCCTGTAAACGACTGTAAGCGAAGATGTGTACAGTACATGGACACATAGGAAAACATTAGGGTGAGTTCAGGGGCTGCTGAAAAAAACGCTGAACAGCTCCTAAACAGCTGCAGTGTACATGAGCCCTAAACAGTGCTGTGCAGCATCCATACAAAGATTAAGAAACAAATACTGACAATTACACCCAGCATGCAGAAGGCGTGAAGCAGTACTGTACCATGATAACATACACAGAGAAAAAAACTGAGAATTATACAAGAAATAGTCCTATTCCTTTTTTTTTCTTATTATATCTTTTATTAGGTTTTTTTCCTTAAAATACCAAAAAAATACATACAAGTTGGGAAAACAAAAGAAGAAAAAAATACATATAACAACTATCTTCTCCCATTCCTCCCAAATAACTTATTTCATATATACCCCCCCCCCCCCATCCCACCCCCCCCCCCCACACACACACACATTCCCTAAAGCTGTAAAACCACACCACTTTCCTGGTTTCTAACTTTCATCGTTATCAGTCTAAATCTGTGTTCCCTTCCCCCATCCCTCTTTTCTATGGGCTCTCCTACAGGCACCCTTCAATACTCATTTACTCAAATTCCAAGCAGATCCACATATCTTTTAGCTGTCTTAAAGGCCAGCCACTGACTCCATGTTTTCCTGAATTTTTCTATTTTATCCTCTTCAATATGACACAGCTCCTCCATTCTATAAATATCATCCACTCTATTAACCCAATCCTCCATACTTGGAGGATCAGGGACAAGCCAACATTTAGGGATCATGTCCTTTGATGGGTAAACAGCTCTCATTGTTTGAACACTGTTTGTGTGCAGTAAATTATTGTGCCGAGTAAATTAAATGTTCTGGAGTGAAATTCTGCGGTTTAGCCACAAGATGCCACTGTTTTCCAAACACAGCCTCAGACTGCATAGATATTTCTGTATTCATGAAGAGGTGGGGTTTTTCATACAGAGTTTAGAGAATAGAAAGGAGAGTGACAGCAGCCATGTTTTGGAGGGTGGTAAATGCAGGAGCCGTGTGAGCAGAGAATCTGATGGCATCCAGATGTGAGAACATCCCTCAGTAACCAGAGCTGCAGCTAAGTGAAGCTGATCGTGTCCAAGACCCTGATCCTGTTCAGAGAAAGGAAGATTGCTGCCAGGAATGCTGATGAGAGCAGAGGAACAAAGCAACATTAACTGCAATACCGCATGCTTCTTGGAGAGACATTTGTTCTGTTCAGAGTCACCAGCGTATGCAAAACAGATCCGGGTCGGTAAGATCGTGCACGAACCTCATTTCAGTGTTGGCACCTAGAGACTGAGACCAGGCCTATAGTTAGTTAGTTAGGGTCTCTGTTTGTGTCAGGCCACAAGAGTTATTACTGATTATTGGAAGGACTCCATAACTTAAAGTGACATTTCACATTAGAGAGCTGATAAAATCCCACAAACTCAAGCCAGACTGGCGTTTTGCTCAGAAGGAATACTCAGGCACGTGCTACAGGACCAGTTATGGGAGGGGGAATACTGTAGATCTGTGTAAGATTGTAAGCTGTTGTGCTGCACCGCAGGCTAGCCCATACCGTACCCCCATACACTGATTCCTGCTCTGTAGGGTAATAACGTGTAAGGTGTGGCAGCTTAGTTGTGCCCCCCAGTAGGTAAATTGCTTCCTTCTACCTTCATCCATCAGGAGGCGCCGTGCTGTGCAGCACAAGGGTCTCAGCCTTTGGGCTGGGTGTATGTAAATTTATTGTATGTTTCCAGCATTTGTGGTTGTGTTTATTTGCCACATCTAAGTAAAATTCTGTTGTGGCAAAAGCTGGTGTTGGGGTTGCTTTCCTCGTTCGTGACTTCACTGTATCCTGGGGAGCCCCCCCCGGTACACGGCTTACAGCCACACTAACTAGATGGTAAGGTAACATAGAATTAGTCCTATTCAGCGCCCATAAGTTGACAACATTTTGGAGACAGTAACCATAATAGTGAAATACATATTAGCACACCTACAGTATAAAAACCTCTCAGGTCTGTCTTGTCTCTGGTGGATGAGAGGAATGAAGGGAGATCTGTATATCATGCAGGAGGAAAGGGTGAGAGGGAATAATAAACAGGGTACTCCATGGATTTTAAGGAGAGTTAACATGGCTGGACGTGAAACTTGACATTCCATTTTCCTTGTAGATGTGATTTTTTTCTAGGGCACTAGGTGGTGCTGTGCGTATAGAATGTATATGATCTACAACACTAAATGGAAAAAACCATCATAGGGATGTTAAGATTCACAGATTTACATAACTACCTTCATTTGTTTTCTTCATATAACCACAGCTTATTATTTTGTATGTCAGGTTCTTCAGGGATTTTGTATACATACTTGTCAGTTGTCAGTAACAGTTCTGCAGGACAGTACCCCTATCTATCAAACATTTGTTCCCCCTATGTCCTGGAGATTCTTGTATTAGACAAAGGGCAGATCACAAGTTTTCCTTTGGCAGCATGTGATAAGCATTGCTATTTTATCCTGTTGCAAGAAAATACACATTTATAGGAATGTTTTCAACGCTTCAGTCGATCCTGAATACGGCTGCCAGACTCATTTACCTTTCCAACAGCTCCGTTTCCGCCACCCCCCTCTGCCAATCCCTCCACTGGCCTCCACTCAGTGTCCTCCACCCCCCTCTGCCAATCCCTCCACTGGCCTCCACTCAGTGTCCTCCACCCCCCTCTGCCAATCCCTCCACTGGCTTCCGATTGCGCAACGGATCAAATTCAAAATCCTAACACTGACGTACAAAGCCGTCCACCATACTGCCCAGAACTACATCACTGACCTAATATCCAAGTACCGCCCAACACGCACACTCCGCTCCTCACAAGACCTCCTTCTCTCTAGTTCCCTGGTCTCCTCCTCCCATGCCCACCTCCAGGACTTCTCCAGGGTGTCACCCATCCTCTGGAACTCCCTACCCCAACCCATCAGATTATCACCTACTCTCCTCTCCGTTAGATGCACCCTGAAAACCCATCTCTTCAGGGAAGCCTACCCCACCCCCTGCTAACTTGCCGACCTCCTCCACTCTTCCTACCACTCCATCCCCCACAGCTATCTCCTCCTGTGCCACCATCCCCTCCCTCCTAGATTGTAAACTCGAAAGAGCAGGGCCCTCGATCCCCTCATGTTTTGCATTGTATTGTATTGTTCTGTCACATGTTCTGTCCCCCTTTGTAATGTACAGCGCTGAGCGAACTATTGGCGCTTTATAAATACTGTATAATAATAATAATAACTATGTACTTGCAATTTGGGGACAGATATTTTCTTGCTGAAATGTCCACCCTCGTTTCATTTTCATCATCCTGGTAGATGGCAGCAGATTTTCATCTTTCATTTTCAAGAATGTCTTGGTACATTTTTCAATTCATCCTTCCTTCAATGACCTGAGGTTTGCTGGTACCGTATGCTGAAAAACAGCCCCACACCATGATGTTCCCACCTCCATGCTTCACTGTTGGTATGGTGTTTTTGGGGTGATGTGTAGTGCCATTTAACCTCCAAACATGGTGTGTATTATGGCATCCAAAAAGTAAAATTTTGGTTTCATCTGACCAGACTATATCCTCCCAGTGTTTCATAGGCTTGTCTATATGTTGTGCAGTAAACTTTAAATGAGCTCCAATATGCTTCTTCTTGCTTTTACCAATCATGAGATGTTACTTGTGTTACTTGGTGATGAGACACCTTTTTATAGGCCATCAGTTGAGACTGAACCAGCTGATATTAATTTGCACTGGCAAGGGGCAGGATTGCTTTCAAATTACTGATATATTTCAGCTGGTGTCTTGGCTTTCCATATCCTTTTTCACCTCTCTTTCTTCATATGTTCAATACTTTTTCCCTATGTCATTCTATTTTATTACACATAACTTAATTTCTGAACGTATTTGTTTTGGTTTCTTTGTATGTATGGATTGCATGGGTTGTTACCAGGGTGGATTTGATTTAAATCACAATTTAAATCACTAGTCAGTAAGGCTGGATGTAAATCCTACTTTTCTACATAAAGACTAATTCTTGCTGGTATAACTTTAATATACAAGTAGATGAAGATTTTTAGAATAACAACTTTTCATATTAGTTTATTTATCCCCAGTTTAATAGGTTAATCATTCATATTTGGACAACTTTTCTGTTGTACTTAGGAAGGAGAAAAATAATCATTACCTTAATAACAATTTAAATAGATTTATTCATCTGAAACAATAACATTCCAGCATATGTGATTTGCTTAAACATCCATGTTTGGTAACTAATTTGGCTAAACAAAATATATATATTTTAAGAAACGTAGACTGTCAGCCCCTTCCTCCTCACACTGTCAGCCCCTCCCTCCTCGCACTGTCGGCCCCTCCCTCCTCACACTGTCAGCCCCTTCCTCCTCACACTGTCGGCCCCTCCCTCCTCGCACTGTCAGCCCCTTCCTCCTCACACTGTCGGCCCCTTCCTCCTCGTACTGTCGGCCCCTCCCTCCTCACACTGTCGGCCCCTCCCTCCTCACACTGTCAGCCCCTTCCTCCTCACACTGTCAGCCCCTTCCTCCTCACACTTAGTTTCACTTTCTTCTTGTGCAGATCTATTCAACTCCAAACAATCAGAAAAATATTGTTTCTATTCTATTCACTGAACTTCTTGAAACTTAGCAGTGAAGGGGTTGATTCTGTATTCATAGGTTTGTAGAAGTTAGGATGAAGGTCTTTTTCTGAACTCTGTTCATGTTATAACATTTTTGCTGTGAAGAAGAGGCCTGTGATCTCCGCTGAGTCAAATTCAGTTTTGAGAACTGCAAAAGTAAACCAATCATCTGTGATAATATCTTGTAGGCAGAGAAACTGCCCAATAATCTTACAGAAACCTCTGGAGAGCGACATTGTGAATGGATTCATGGAATTTATTTACCAAAAAAATGAAACATATACAGCCTTATTCTACATAATTAAAAAACGAATCTTTATTTCATGATGGAATAACCTTTGGATGGTAATATATTTTCCTCAAAAAGCATTTTATTTAAAAAAAATCAGATTTAAATAAAAAAAAATCAGATTTTTTTTTTTAAAAAATCATTGATTTTTATCCACCCTGGTTGTTACACATGGTGAAAATTTAATGTCAATAGCACCCTTAGAAATATATTTACTGAGAAAAACGGTGACATGTTCAATACTTATTTTACCCACTGTATATATAAATCCCCCCCCCCCATCCCCAGCTGAATCTGGAGTTGTGTTTTTCAAAGTGTAAATAGCAGCACATTTCAATCATACTACCTTGTAAATTATGTATAAAATTTATCATTAATGACTTTGGTTTTATTATGGATGATTTTGCTGTTTATTTATTCCGCCTCGTGCTTCCCCTCTGTATTCATACCGCTGGACCATATTGATTTTTAATAATCTGTTATGGCGGTACTTTCAACCTTGTTTCTGTTGCCAAGGTCCTGAGGCCAGAAAAAACTGCAAGTAAATTAGACTTTATAACACACTCAGTGCCTATCTTAGGGTGAAAGAACCTGTAAACAGTAGAATGCCGTAGTATCTAAAAATCTGATTAATATCATTAACAAATGGCAACGTTTCATGTCGTACGTTTCATCTATATTTAGGTGCACAATGCTATTTCTATAGTATTCATAAACACGAGGAATGTCTAAAATAGCATTTTGCATTTTACTATTGCATGCTTTGTTTATGGAAGTTTTCAATGTACTGAGAGACAGGAATATATGTAGACTGAAGAATGTTTCAAATATATCACTGCGACATCTATGGAAGGTCAAAGACTGCTGAATGTCACTGAACTGACATGTCACATATGGACACTGACCCGTGGGGATATTTCCAACCTGTGTGTCCTAATTGACTTTAGGAATGGTTATTTGATGTGCTGCAGATTGCAAGTCAATAGCAGAGCACATCAGTTAACCTTCTCCAGAACCTGAGCTAAGCTGTACATGTATTATTAAGTAACAATAACCAGCACCACCAAAAGTCACCTGTCATGTTACAGAACATCAAGTAGTGAAAGGGACAAAGCCATATTATGTGTGATAAAGGTCATAGGCGCTTGAAATACAATTCCTAAATTCCTGAAAGACATACTTTATCAAGCTGATGATATTAGATGGATCATGGGCAAGAAGAGGGTCACATAAATAGTATGTAGCAGTCCCCTTTAGCATGTACAGTTGCAAGAAAAAGTATGTGAACCCCTTGAGATTACGTGGAGTTTTGCATGAATTGGGCATAAAATGTGCTCTGAACGTCATCTAAGTCACAACAATAGAAGAACACAGTCTGCTGAACATAATACTACACAAACATTAGATGTTGCCATGGTTTAATTGCACATAACATGTAAAAATTCACAGTGCAGGGAGGAAAAAGTATGTGAGGCCCTAGCTTAATGACTTCTCCCAGAGCTAATTGGAGCCAGGAGTGAGCCAACCTTGACTCCAATCAGTGTGATGATATTGGATGTGTTGCTGACAGCTGTCCTGCCCTTAAAAAACACACACCTGTTTTGGGTTTACTGGTTTCAAGAAGCACTGTCTGATGTGAACCATGCCTCGCAGAAAAGAGCTCTCAGAAGACCTACGATCAAGAATTGTTGACTTGCATGAAGCTGGAAAGGGTTACAAAAGTATCTCCAAAAGCCTTGATGTTAATGTGTCCACAGTAAGACAGACTGTCTACAAATGGAGAAAGTTTAGCACTGTTGCTACTCTCCCTAGGCGTGGTCGTCCTGTAAAAATGACTGCAAGAGCACAGCGCAGAATGCTGCATGAGGTAAAGAAGAATCCCAGAGTGTCAGCTAAAGACCTACAGAAATCTCTGGCACATGCTAACATTTTTGTTGACACATCTACAATAAGGAAAACATTAAACAAGAATGGAGTACATGGGAGGACACCGCGGAGGAAGCCATTGCTGTCCAAAAAGAATATTGCAGCACATTTGAAGTTTGCAAAAGAGCACCTGGATGTTCCACAGCACTACTGGCAAAATATACTGTGGACAGATGAAACCAAGATTGAGTTGTTTGGGAAGAACACACAACACTATGTGTGGAGAAAAAAAGGCACAGCACACCAACATCAAAACCTCATCCCCACTGTAAAACATGGCGGAGGGAGCATCATGGTTTGGGGCTGCTTTGCTGCCTCAGGGCCTGGACGGATTGTTGTCATTGATGGGAAAATAAATTCCAGAGTTTATCAAGACATTTTGCAGGAAAACGTACGACCATCTGTCCGCCAACTGAAGCTCCGCAGAGGATGGGTGATGCAACAGGACAATGACCCAAAGCATACAAGTAATTCAACAAAACAATGGCTGCAACAGCACAGAATACGCCTTCTGGAGTGGCCCAGTCAGAGTCCTGACCTCAACCCGATTGAAATGCTGTGGCATGACCTTAAGAGAGTGATTCACACCAGACATCCCAAGAATATTGCTACACTGAAACAGTTTTGTGAAGAGGAGTGGTCCAAAATTACTCCAGATCATTGTGCAGGTCTGATCTGCAACTACAGGAAACGTTTGGTTGAGGTTATTGCTGCCAAAGGAGGGTCAACCAGTTATTAAGTCCAGAGGTTCACATACTTTTTCCTCCCTGCACTGTGAATGTTTACATGTTATGTGCAATTAAACCATGGCAACATCTAATGTTTGTGTAGTATTATGTTCAGCAGACTGTGTTCTTCTATTGTTGTGACTTAGATGACATTCAGAGCACATTTTATGTCCAATTCATGCAAAACTGCACGTAATCCCAAGGGGTTCACATACTTTTTCCTGCAACTGTATAACCATTTGCCAACCGCGCTATAGCCAAATGGTGGCTACAGTGTGGTTGCCCAGTTCTGAGAGGGCATCATATGACGTCCTCCCAGAATGCACCCTCCTGCGATTCACGTGATCATTGTATCCTACGGACACAGCTGATCACATGATGAGGTAAAAGGCCAATCACAGTGGCCTTTTACCAAGTGATCACTGAGTAAATATTGTTGCCGGTTATCGGCAGCACTCTCCTTCTCCAGAGGAAAGTACTGCTGATAACCGGCAGCTGTCACAGAGATCGGATGTAAACGCAAACAAGAAAGCGAGCACTAAAAATCCAAAGCTGCTGTAGCACAGAAAAGGTAACCAAATACCTCCAAAGTCACTGATAAATAATAGGTGCAGCGCTAAAAACACTTAATGACTCTTTAACTGGTACACGTGATAAAGTGCAAATATAATAAAGTGCTGATGCAATCATCAAAGTAAAAAATTATATATATATATATATATACATACATACAGTGGGGCAAAAAAGTATTTAGTCAGCCACCAATTATGCAAGTTCTCCCACTTACAAAGATGAGAGAGGCCTGTAATTGGCATCATAGGGAGACCTCAACTATGAGAGACAAAATGAGAAAAACAAATCCAGACAATCACATTGGCTGATCTGGAAAGAATTTATTTGCAAATTATGGTGGAAAATAAGTATTTGGTCAATATCAAAAGTTCATGTCAATACTTTGTTATATATCCTTTGTTGGCAATGACAGAGGTCAAACGTTTCCTGTAAGTCTTCACAAGGTTGGCACACACTGTTGCTGGTATGTTGGCCCATCCTCCATGCAGATCTCCTCTAGAGCAGTGATGTTTTGGGGCTGTTGCTGGGCAACACGGACTTTCAACACCCTCCAAAGGTTTTCTATGGGGTTGAGATCTGGAGACTGGCTAGGCCACTCCAGGACCTTGAAATGCTTCTTACGAAGCCACTCCTTCGTTGCCCGGGCAGTATGTTTGGGATCATTGTCATGTTGGAAGACCCAGCCACGTTTCATCTTCAATGCCCTTGCTGATGGAAGGAGGTTTGCACTCAAAATCTCACGATACATGGCCCCATTCATTCTGTCCTGTACATGGATCAGTCGTCCTGGTCCCTTTGCGGAGAAACAGCCCCAAAGCATGATGTTGCCACCCCCATGCTTCACAGTAGGTATGGTGTTCTTTGGATGCAACTCAGCATTCTCTCTCCTCCAAACACGACGAGTTGTGTTTCTACCAAACAATTGTATTTTGGTTTCATCTGACCATATGACATTCTCCCAATCCTCTTCTGCATCATCCAAATGCTCTCTAGCAAACTTCAGATGGATCCGGACATGTACTGGCTTAAGCAGGGGGACACGTCTGGCACTGCAGGATCTGAGTCCCTGGCGGCGTAGTGTGTTACTGATGGTAGCCTTTGTTACGTTGGTCCCAGCTCTCTGCAGGTCATTCACTAGTCCCCCCGTGTGGTCCTGGGATTTTTTGCTCACCGTTCTTGTGATCATTTTGACCCCACGGGGTGAGATCTTGCGTGGAGCCCCAGATCGAGGGAGATTATCAGTGGTTTTGTATGTCTTCCATTTTCTAATTATTGCTCCCACAGTTGATTTGTTCACTGTATATCACTGCCCCAGATAAGTGACAATAATAAATAAATAAGGTGACTGCTAGTGCTGATAAAGTGACAAATATGATTAAGCAACTAACGATGGCACAAATGCAGTTGCAAGAAAAAGTATTAAGTCCAAAGGTTCACATACTTTTTCCTCCCTGCACTGTGAATGTTTACATGTTATGTGCAATTAAACCATGGCAACATCTAATGTTTGTGTAGTATTATGTTCGGCAGACTGTGTTCTTCTATTGTTGTGACTTAGATGACGATCAGAGCACATTTTATGCCCAATTCATGCAAAACTCCACGTAATCCCAAAGGGTTCACATACTTTTTCTTGCAACTGTATAATGGAAGTATGCATCAGCAATAGAATTTTAGGTCTAAAGTAAGGTTGAGCCCATATCTATTCATTCTGTGTGTTGTTTATGTTCTGTTTTTGTGGAGGGCTCCCTCCCTTGGTACATATTGTTAGTTGCAGACATGGTAAGATTTTGTTAGAATTAAATTTGAATGGTACCACAGTAGCATGCAATTTGGTGTGGCGTATTTAAAATCAAGACGGCACCTTTTTTGTGTATTTCACGCGCATACAGCAGTCTGTTAAAAAACAGGAGGCGTGGGAAAGCGCAAAAAAGCTCTTGCGCTTGGACATACCTCCTGGTGTAATCGAACCCTCAGACTGGTGTGCCCTGAGATTGTGCAAATTTATAAAGGGTGCCTTGACTGACAAAAGGTTGAGAAATGCTGGTCTACACAACTGGGACAAGGGCTCCTATGTTTCGTCTTATGTGTGAAGAACGAGTCTGAATTTCCCCCCTCGCAACCAGTCAGATTCTCATACTCCTGTAGCTACAGCAGATTATAAATTGGGAGGTGGACGCTCTTTAGTTGCTAGTAGGCAGACAGACTGATATTTTAGCAGACAGTTCAGATATGAGACCTAATGTTGTTGAATTACTAAAGGCAAATAGACAATAGGCTGTAAACTTGCAAAGGGAAAATTCCCTTGCAGAATGAGCAAAGTGAATTTTCACCACATTCCACATTAAATCAGCATCAATATCTTTTGCAGTGTTCAGCACTATGCAAAGAATGATTGTGATTTTAAATGTCTTTACAAAAGAAAAAATATGGTATTGTAGAGAACCGAGCTCTATATCTATCTTAAACTGTATATATTCTAACAAATAGTTTATTACTGTTCACTCTTAGGCCCCCCTTTCACATATCTGGCCCCCCTTTCACATATCACATAACGATTTTCAAAAAGCGATTTACATGTGATTGTGTGTGTCGCGTAGGGCCAGCCCATTCACTTGAATAACAGCAAATCTGCCCGCGATCCAAAATCACAACATGCGAACAGGGCTTTACTCTTCAATTTATTTTGATATTAATATTGTTTTGTTTTATGTACAGTATCTGTTGATCCAGATAGGCAACTATCCTGCACTGCAATAGTTTATAGCAGTGATGGCGAACCTTTTTGAGCCCGAGTGCCCAAACTGCAACCCAAAACCAACTTATTTCTTTCAAAGTGCCAACACTGCAATGAAACCTGAATATCGAGCTTTTGGTTTAGAAAAAACAACTCGTACAGTAGTGCAAACTAATTAACAGTACAGGGATGACCAGAGACTGCGGACATAGTACAGGAGATGACCGAAGACTGCGGACACAGTACAGGAGATGACCAGAGACTGCGGACACAGTACAGGGGATGACCAGAGACTGCAGACACAGTACAGGAAATGACCAGAGACTGCGGACATAGTACAGGAGATGACCAGAGACTGCGGACACAGTACAGGGATGACCAGAGACTGCGGACACAGTACAGGAGATGACCAGAGACTGCGGACACAGTACAGGAGATGACCAGAGACTGCGGACATAGTACAGGAGATGGCCAGAGACTGCGGACACAGTACAGGAGATGACCAGAGACTGCGGACACAGTACAGGGATGACCAGAGACTGCGGACACAGTACAGGGATGACCAGAGACTGCGGACACAGTACAGGGATGACCAGAGACTGCGGACAGTACAGGGATGACCAGAGACTGCGGACAGTACAGGGATGACCAGAGACTGCGGACACAGTACAGGGATGACCAGAGACTGCGGACACAGTACAGGGATGACCAGAGACTGCGGACACAGTACAGGGATGACCAGAGACTGCGGACAGTACAGGGATGACCAGAGACTGCGGACACAGTACAGGGATGACCAGAGACTGCAGACACAGTACAAGGATGACCAGAGACTGCGGACACAGTACAGGGATGACCAGAGACTGCGGACACAGTACAGGGATGACCAGAGACTGCGGACAGTACAGGGATGACCAGAGACTGCGGACACAGTACAGGGATGACCAGAGACTGTGGACACAGTACAGGGATGACCAGAGACTGCAGACACAGTACAGGGATGACCAGAGACTGCAGACACAGTACAGGGATGACCAGAGACTGCGGACAGTACAGGGATGACCAGAGACTGCGGACACAGTACAGGGATGACCAGAGACTGCGGACACAGTACAGGAGATGACCAGAGACTGCGGACAGTACAGGGATGACCAGAGACTGCGGACACAGTACAGGGATGACCAGAGACTGCAGACACAGTACAAGGATGACCAGAGACTGCGGACACAGTACAGGGATGACCAGAGACTGCGGACACAGTACAGGGATGACCAGAGACTGCGGACAGTACAGGAGATGACCAGAGACTGCAGACACAGTACAAGGATGACCAGAGACTGCGGACACAGTACAGGGATGACCAGAGACTGCGGACACAGTACAGGGATGACCAGAGACTGCAGACACAGTACAAGGATGACCAGAGACTGCGGACACAGTACAGGGATGACCAGAGACTGCGGACACAGTACAGGAGATGACCAGAGACTGCGGACACAGTACAAGGATGACCAGAGACTGCGGACACAGTACAGGGATGACCAGAGACTGCGGACACAGTACAGGGATGACCAGAGACTGCGGACACAGTACAGGGATGACCAGAGACTGCGGACAGTACAGGGATGACCAGAGACTGCGGACAGTACAGGGATGACCAGAGACTGCGGACACAGTACAGGGATGACCAGAGACTGCAGACACAGTACAGGGATGACCAGAGACTGCGGACAGTACAGGGATGACCAGAGACTGCGGACATAGTACAGGGATGACCAGAGACTGCGGACACAGTACAGGGATGACCAGAGACTGCGGACACAGTACAGGAGATGACCAGAGACTGCGGACAGTACAGGAGATGACCAGAGACTGCGGACACAGTACAGGAGATGACCAGAGACTGCGGACACAGTACAGGGATGACCAGAGACTGCGGACAGTACAGGGATGACCAGAGACTGCGGACAGTACAGGGATGACCAGAGACTGCGGACACAGTACAGGGATGACCAGAGACTGCGGACAGTACAGGGATGACCAGAGACTGCGGACACAGTACAGGGATGACCAGAGACTGCGGACACAGTACAGGGATGACCAGAGACTGCGGACACAGTACAGGAGATGACCAGAGACTGCGGACACAGTACAGGGATGACCAGAGACTGCGGACACAGTACAGGAGATGACCAGAGACTGCGGACAGCACAGGGATGACCAGAGACTGCGGACACAGTACAGGAGATGACCAGAGACTGCGGACAGTACAGGAGATGACCAGAGACTGCGGACAGCACAGGGATGACCAGAGACTGCGGACAGCACAGGGATGACCAGAGACTGCGGACAGTACAGGAGATGACCAGAGACTGCGGACAGCACAGGGATGACCAGAGACTGCGGACAGCACAGGGATGACCAGAGACTGCAGACACAGTACAAGGATGACCAGAGACTGCGGACACAGTACAGGGATGACCAGAGACTGCGGACAGTACAGGAGATGACCAGAGACTGCAGACACAGTACAAGGATGACCAGAGACTGCGGACACAGTACAGGGATGACCAGAGACTGCGGACACAGTACAGGGATGACCAGAGACTGCAGACACAGTACAAGGATGACCAGAGACTGCGGACACAGTACAGGGATGACCAGAGACTGCGGACACAGTACAGGAGATGACCAGAGACTGCGGACACAGTACAAGGATGACCAGAGACTGTGGACACAGTACAAGGATGACCAGAGACTGTGGACACAGTACAGGGATGACCAGAGACTGCGGACACAGTACAGGGATGACCAGAGACTGCGGACACAGTACAGGGATGACCAGAGACTGCGGACAGTACAGGGATGACCAGAGACTGCGGACATAGTACAGGGATGACCAGAGACTGCGGACACAGTACAGGAGATGACCAGAGACTGCGGACAGTACAGGGATGACCAGAGACTGCGGACACAGTACAGGGATGACCAGAGACTGCGGACACAGTACAGGGATGACCAGAGACTGCGGACAGTACAGGAGATGACCAGAGACTGCGGACACAGTACAGGAGATGACCAGAGACTGCGGACACAGTACAGGGGATGACCAGAGACTGCGGACACAGTACAGGGATGACCAGAGACTGCGGACACAGTACAGGGATGACCAGAGACTGCGGACACAGT
Source organism: Staurois parvus (assembly GCF_062004578.1). Classification (NCBI taxonomy): domain Eukaryota; kingdom Metazoa; phylum Chordata; class Amphibia; order Anura; family Ranidae; genus Staurois; species Staurois parvus. The sequence continues at coordinate 287,842 of NW_028318830.1, read as the reverse complement.
ACAGGAGATGACCAGAGACTGCGGACACAGTACAGGGATGACCAGAGACTGCGGACACAGTACAGGAGATGACCAGAGACTGCGGACAGCACAGGGATGACCAGAGACTGCGGACACAGTACAGGAGATGACCAGAGACTGCGGACAGTACAGGAGATGACCAGAGACTGCGGACAGCACAGGGATGACCAGAGACTGCGGACAGCACAGGGATGACCAGAGACTGCGGACAGCACAGGGATGACCAGAGACTGCGGACAGCACAGGGATGACCAGAGACTGCGGACAGCACAGGGATGACCAGAGACTGCGGACAGCACAGGGATGACCAGAGACTGTGGACAGTACAGAGATGACTGCTGACCTTTGGGGAGGGAGGGGGAGCGGGTACCTGAATTTGACAGGTACCCGCTCTTACTTCCGCAGAGTTTTTCTTTGATCTTACCTGTTCCTTTATCCAGCCGCGCGTTGTCTTCCCGGCTTCTGTAGTGTGGGCGCTCGTCGGACAGCCGGATGCCCAGTGCGCATGCGCGAGAAGCGCTGCGCTTTGTGATTGGTCCGGCGGCTTCTGGGATCTGTCAATTGTCCCAGGTACCGCCTTACCATTCACAAAGAGCACCGCTTCTTGTGCATGCGCACTTGGGACCCGGCTGTCACGCACACTACAGCCGGGAAGACAGCGCACCGCTGGATTCTCCTGGCGTGCCCACAGATAAGGCTCGGCGTGCCGGCTGTGGCACGCGTGCCACGGGTTCGCCATCACTGGTTTATAGCATGAATCTCCAAACTTTCTAAACAAATGGCCAGTTTACTGTTCTTCAGACTTTAACCCCTTGCCCTCCAGAAGATTTACTTCCCTTCCTGACCAGGCCATTTTTTGAGATACAGTGCTGCGTTACTTCAACTGATAATTGCGCGGTCATGCAACACAATACCCAAATTAAATTTACGTCCTTTTTGTCCCACAAATAGAGCTTTCTTTCAGTGGTATTTGATCGCCTGTGCGGTTTTTAATTTTTTGTGCTATAAACAAAAAAAGACCGACAATTTTGAGAAAAAAACAATATTTTTGACTTTTTGCTTTTAAACATGTCCAATAAAAAAATAAAAAAAAATTTGTCATAAATTTAAGGCAAAATGTATTCTGCGACATGTCTTTGCTAAAAATAAATCCCATTACGTGTAAATAAATTGGTTTGCGTGAAAGTTATTTACAAATGGCAGTATATATACTGGATTTTTAATTTTTTTTACTAGTAATGGCGGCAATCAGCGACTTATAGTGGGACTGCGCCGGGCTTTCTGACGCTGGGGGGGGAACTGATTTGGCGTCAATGACATCCCCAGTGACACCAATACAGTGATCAGTGCAAATAAAAAGCACTGAAACTGTACTGATGGCACTGGGCAGGAAGGGGTTAACATGAGGGGCGATCACCTGTGTGCTATGTGTGTTTTACTATGAGGCTGTGTCTGGGCTTTCCACTTTAAACACACCGCTTTGTATGGCTCTGCTATGCAGAGCCATACAAAGCAGTGTGCTGGAGCTGACAGGGGAGAGAACTGTATTGTTCTCTCGCCCCCATCAGTATTACTCGGTGATCACTGGGTGCTGACGAGTAATTACCGACCGGGACCCAGTGATTGACAGCCAAGGCCGCTCAAGCACACTCCCTACCCGGAAATGCGAAATCATGTGTATATATGTGATTGTGTGCACCCCTGCTGCCCTGTAGCAGTATTTCTGCTATAGGGAGTCGGTAAAGCAGTTAAGGGAGCCAACCATGCCAGTGCTCCATCTTTGTTATTAGGTGGTGGAATAGTGCCTCATTGTTAGCGTTAGTTGGGGGAATAGTGCCTCATTCTTGGTTTTAGTGGAAGGAATAGTGCCTCATTGTTGGGGTTAGTTGGGGGAATAGTGCCTCATTGTTGGGGTTAGTTGGGGGAATAGTGCCTCATTCTTGGTTTTAGTGGAAGGAATAGTGCCTCATTGTTGGGGTTAGTTGGGGGAATAATGCCTCATTGTTGGGGTTAGTTGGGGGAATAGTGCCTCATTCTTGGTTTTAGTGGAAGGAATAGTGCCTCATTGTTGGGGTTAGTTGGGGGAATAGTGCCTCATTGTTGGGGTTAGTTGGGGGAATAGTGCCTCATTCTTGGTTTTAGTGGAAGGAATAGTGCCCTACAGTTGGAGTCAGTTGCAAGAATTATGTCCTCAAGAGCCAGATAAAGGCAAGCAAAAGGCCACATCCAGCCCCTGGGCCGCAGTTTGGAGACCACTGGTTTACAGTTTATTTGACATGCTATCCCACATAATTTTCCATTAGCTGCAAAGAATTTTAATGAATATATTATTAATAATATACATTTGCATTTACAGTAATTTTCCATGACAGAAAAAAATTAGAAAAAAATCATTATGAATTAACAGATTACATTTAATGAAAACTCTGCAGAAGTAGGTTGCCTCATAATGGAACTCAGTTACTGGAAATGCACACAGCAAAATGGATGTGAAAGAAAAAGACAGGCTGTAGCAACTTGTTGAAATATCGATCCACATGGGATTTACTGCTTAAAAATGGGAAAGGAACAGCGCTAGGTGTCTAATAATGGTAAGATGAATGAGTATAAGGATTATAAAGATGATTAATAGAGCCGCTAGCATAGAAAGTAAACCTCAAAAACTTCGAATAATAGATCATAAAATATGCAGCGCTCCTAAATATGGTCTCAAAATCCACAGAAACCTATTGACATATAATGTTCTAAATATACCATTAAATATGAAGTATATAAAACTGGTGACTTCTGTGGTGCATCCCTGGTTAGGGAACCGGAACAAAGTTCGTGACTCTTGTGTTGAACAAGCTGGAAGAAGTTTGCACTAACCAGATATATCAGCAAATGGAGCATGGAGTAATTAAGACCTACTCCTGGTACTCTGGAAGAAAGCCACTGGAGAGGATGATGTCATCTGATCACTCGCCACTAGATGTCATGTTCCCAGGACAGCAGGACGATGATTCCAGAAATGCACAACAGCCAGTAAGGAGATGAATCCAGTAAGCCAGCCAGCATCACACAGGAGACCAAGAGAAACCAGGCACCTTCAAAAAGCCCAGGCTCCCTCCAATAAAGAGAGCCACAGGCCAGAAGCTTTGATAGTGTAGTATTGCATTTAATAAGTGGTAATTCAAATTACAAGAGAAACAACACTTACAAAATTGGTCACAGGAACAAAGGGCAGCTAAAGGATATGTCCAGACAGTGGGGGGGCACCTCCCTGACGCGTTTCGTGTCAACACACGTTTTCAAAGGGGGTGCATTGCAGGGAAATTGAGCGTTTTTATATTCCGCGGTGCGCATGCGCAGTACGCACCGGTGACGTCATTGCGGTAAAGCCGCGCATGCGCAGTACGCACATGCGGCGGCCATTTTCTCGGAGAACAGTGCAGATGGACAGCAGAAGGTGAAACCCATACTGAGGGATGCAGATGGAGACAGTTTAATCTGTGGAACCATTATTGTTCAGTGGTGCAAACTAGGAGTACTAACCTAATGTGCAAAGTATAAATCGTTATCAAACATGGGGAAAACAGCCATATAAACGGCCTCTGCGGACATGGCTCACAGAAGGGCTATATAGGGACATAGGTTAATATGTGTATATATAATTATGATAGGAACTGTTCGGACGGGTATTCAACCTGGTATATGAGCGTATAGGCATAACGCAGGAACATAGGGCGGATAGTTGACAAAAAAGCCGGTCATATATGCAGCATGACCTTGCATATTGAACGTTCTAATACTGCGCCAAATGTACCTAGCAATTACAAGCAATGACAAACTGGGGATTTACTGCTTGCTTTCTCAGCAAAAAACATCTGTGAAGCTTACAAGAAACTGGTTGCTTTAGAAAATGGTTTTCCAAGAAGAGCTTGAAGATAGCCGGCAAACCTATATATATATAATGAGTTGGAGTACACACAAAATTAACCTTCCCGGCGGTATTCCCGAGTGTAGCTCGGGGTAAAGTTTCAGTACCACAAGCGGTAACCCCCCCGAGCTACACTCGGGCTTACCATGCGGCGCTGCTCCGCGATCCCTCGATCACTTACCTTGTCCTGCGCTCCCGCGATGTCCCTCCTGCAGTGTCCCCGGCAATGTAATCCGGCGGATGCCGGCATCTGTCATCTGGGTTCCGTCCCCTGCGAGCGTCGGGACGTACGGGGGACGGAACGGCGGGAAATTTGAAAATGACAAAAAGTGACATTCACTAAAATCACTAAAATCACATAGTATAACATTCCTGTATCAAACCATTTCACATACATTGTGTCCCGAGTGCTTTGTCCGGCGCCCTGCCTGCATTTTTACTGTTCTTTCTGCCTAGAAACTGAGAAACGTCCATGGCGTCCAAAAAGCGTCCCTTTAGGTCAATAGCGGTTTTAGACCGGCTAGAGAACAGCGATAGTAAATCAGAACCACTTGCAGAATTGAGTGATAATGATTGGTGGGGGAAATTCCTCATCAGACACTGAAAACGATTCTGCGACTTTGCTCAGCGATGTGCGAACTTGGCGCTATATTTCACATTTCAGTGTTTTTGGTTTGATTATATTATTGAATTAAATGTATTATTATTATATTATTATTTTTTATGATTATTTATTAAATTATAATTTATGATTTCGTGTTTCAAATTTTATCCTACCCGGGATGTTTACTAGACTCTTGTTCGGACAGATTTCAGTGAGTTATTCCTAAACATTACAGCCTACGATAAAAAAATACATATTTCCATGCAAAAAATATACCTCTTTGAGCACAGAAATATGGACATAATCAGACCGCTAGGGAGGTTAAAAGATAATTTGTAAATAAAGAGATACACAATCTATGCTTTAGACCTGAAGATTCAGATCTTGTTTGATGGTTCTTCTGATTCCCACATGAAGACTAAAATGTAAAACGGTTGCCACCATGTCCCAGAGCTTTGAATATTTGGGTCCACAACCATGAAAGGTAGATCATCTCTGAGCTGGTTTGTCCAAAATATACTGACACCTACTTCAACAGATTTATTTTGGTAATTTATGATGGGCTGAGAAAAAATAAAATGCTGTGGAATATCTTTCTCAGTGATGTTTTAGCAAATGATGATACATTTGTTTCACTTACAGCAGCATAAACACCAATGGTAACATAAAGCCACGTTAACTGTATTTGTAACATGATCTTGCTGGCATTAATTAACCACTTCCAGACCAGACACTTTCACCCCCTTCCAGACCGGACACTTTCACCCCCTTCCAGACCAGACACTTTCACCCCCTTCCAGACCAGACACTTTCACCCCCTTCCAGACCGGACACTTTCACCCCCTTCCAGACCGGGCACTTTCACCCCCTTCCAGACCGGACACTTTCACCCCCTTCCAGACCGGACACTTTCCCCCCCTTCCAGACCGGACACTTTCCCCCCCTTCCAGACCGGACACTTTCACCCCCTTCCAGACCGGACACTTTCACCCCCTTCCAGACCGGACACTTTCACCCCCTTCCAGACCGGACACTTTCCCCCCCTTCCAGACCGGACACTTTCACCCCCTTCCAGACCAGACACTTTCACCCCCTTCCAGACCAGACACTTTCACCCCCTTCCAGACCAGACACTTTCACCCCCTTCCGGTCCGGACACTTTCCCCCCCTTCCTGTCCAGGCCAATTTTCAGCTTTCAGCGCTAACACGCTTTGAATGACAATTGCGCGATCATGCAACACTGTACCCATATGAATTTTTTAGCATTTTTTTGAGACAGATAAAACTTTATTTTGGTGGTATTTATTCACCACTGGGATTTTTTTTTTTTTTTTTGAGATATAAATGAATATGTCCAAAAATTTTGAAAAAAGGGTTTTCTTATAAAATTTTGCAAATAAATAATATTTCATCATAAATCTTGGCCAAAGTTCATTCAGTTATCGTTTTAGTAAAAAAAAAAAAATTAGTTTATAACTAAAACTTATAATTTAAAAAAAAAATTTTTTACATTTTTATTTTATTATATTATTATTAATGGTTTTTTACATACTTTCACCCTAGCAGTACAGTGTCACCATGGTGACACTGTACTACTTGTGGGGGGTGATGAAGATTTTTTTTTTTTACACTGATTGCTTTTACACCCATAAAGACTGTAAAAGCAATAATTTTTCCTTCTCTCTGGCTACATTCTTGCAGCCATTGAGAAATACTGTGTGAGCTGTGATTGGTCACAGCTTGTCACATGGTACAAGGCTGTTGTGAATAGCCTTGTACTATGTGACTTCTGTGACAGGGGCGGACTGACAACTCATGGGGCCCCCGGGCAATAGGGGATCATGGGGTCCATGTGCCCTTGCCCAAACTCAAAAAAGCCTATGAAAAAGGTACCAGGGGCATCTCATGGGGCCCCCTACTGACCCCGGGCCCTCGGGCAGTGCCCGATTTTCCACCGATGGTAAAAAAAATCGGCTGATTTTCGTCCCGTCTATGGCCGGCATTTAATTACTTCTGTCCCTTGTAGAGAGCTCCGCTATTATATTTGTCATGAAAAAGTATTGTGATTGCAACAATGTATCTATTTTGGATACAGATGTTTTTATTCGGATACAAATAGATACATTGTTGCAACCGCAATACTTTTCATATAAAATATAATAGCGGACTTCTTCCTCTTCTTCTGCTTTTTCTTCTTCTTCTTCTTCTTTTTCTTCTTCTTGCAGGTCACGTCCGGGGCAGACTGACAACTCATGGGGCCCCCGGGCAATAGGGGATCATGGGGCCCCTGTGTCCTTGCCCAAACTTAAAAAAGCCTATGAAAAAGGTACCAGGGGCATCTCATGGGGCCTGCATAAAAGTGGCCACCCGCCCAAGTCTATAACTGGCTTATGAAGCAAGGACACATAAACAGGCATCACATAGTGAAAAAAAGGGGGAGAGAACAATGTTCTTGGACAACTTGCCAGCCAGCTTGCTAACAACCGAATTAACCTGTCTAACAGTATGCGTTTATAACAGGGGTTTAGTTAGCACACATTTGCAAATACATACGTAAGCCACAGAGCCACGACACGGCACCCTGATCATCTGTGGTCCTAACTCTAAAATTTATGAGTCCCCATAGTAGAGGCACATGCATTTAATGGATAGATCAAGGGCAGGTGGACCTGAGGGAGCCACCCCTCTTAAAGGCAAAGGAGTGCACTGGACCCCAGCATGTAGCACAATGGCAACCAGGGCCCTAGTGCACCCATGTACCAAAAACTCAAACATGCATAAAAGTGGCCACCCGCCCAAGTCTATATCTGGCTTATGAAGCAAGGACACATAAACAGGCATCACATAGTGAAAAAAAGGGGGAGAGAACAATGTTCTTGGACAACTTGCCAGCCAGCTTGCTAACAACCGAATTAACCTGTCTAACAGTATGCGTTTATAACAGGGGTTTAGTTAGCACACATTTGCAAATACATACGTAAGCCACAGAGCCACGACACGGCACCCTGATCATCTGTGGTCCTAACTCTAAAATTTATGAGTCCCCATAGTAGAGGCACATGCATTTAATGGATAGATCATCTCATGGGGCCCCCTACTCACCCCGGGCCCTCAGGCAGTGCCCGAGTTTCCAAATGGTCAGTCCGCCCCTGAGTCCGCCCCTGCTCTGTGATCATTCACAGATTTCACACGTAGTTAGCAATGATGTCAGAAGTGACATCTTGCTTACTACTATTCATGTGATCACTGATTGGCCAATCAGTGATCACATGATCACAAACAGAGTTCCCGTACGACGATTGGTGTTCCACTGTGTCCGGAGGACACAGCGGGCACCGGATTGCGGTGCTGCGCGCTCCCAGGGAGTGCGCACAGTCCAAAATGGCGGGCGCCATTTATGAACGGCAACCGGCCCCTGGACTGCCACCGTCCGGCCGTTTATATACAGCGGGCTGACGGCAAGTGGTTAATAAAGAGTAAAAGACAGGCTGATATACTTACCTTTCCTGGAGAAAACACAGTTCCAAGATCTCTTCAGTGCTGGACACACGTCTGAATGATCAGGCATTTGGCCAACATGAAGATATTGATTGCTCCTCTAAAGCTTTTTGTTATCATATGGGTACAAGTTTTCTTCAATTCTTTTTTGACTACATTACAAATAGAGATGATGCTGTATATTAGCAGCTTTTCTTCCGCTGCTTTATATGACAGTTTGCTGTAAATGGTTGTTAAGGAGGCACCTGCCATGTCAATACAAACCAATAATGTCACCTGGTCTCATTCATTTGCTGGCCGTGAATCCCCAGCCATATAATCAAAGCAGCAGGGACAGTATTGACTTAAATGACCACATATGGCCACACGTGGACAATGACATTGACTCAATATGGTCATGTCAATAATTAATCAATGGCGTCTCCCGGGAGACCTTGCCCCTTTCTTTACTTTTAGCGGTGAGTGACAGGAACAGATAGTATTGGCAGTTGGCAGGATTTCTTTTTTTCCCTCAGGCCAGTAGGAGTGAAGCACCGTGACTGATGTGGATCTGCAGCGCTGGGTGATTTAGCAGATTATGATTACATTTACCATATTTTTCGCTCCATAAAATGCACTTTTTTTCCCCCCAAAAATGGGGGAAAATGTCTGTGCATCTTATGGAGCAAATATGGAGTGGCTGGCCCGATATTCCTGCCACTGCCGTGTTAGAATACTGGGCCGGTCGCTCGGCAATTCTGTGCAGCAGAACCTGCTCCTTGGTCCTACCTGTTCCTCGGTCCAGCGGTGTCCTCACTGTCTTCTCTTCCTGGCGCCGGCATCTTTAGTGTGACAGCTTGCTGCTTCGCAGCCGGGTGCCCACTACGCATGTGCGAGAAGCGCTGCGCTTTGTGAATGGGCCGGCAGTCTTCTGGGACCTGTCACGTGTCCCAGAAGATGGGGAGGGGGGACAACTCTGCAGAAGTGGGAGCAGGTACGTGTCAAATTCGGGTAAGCGCCCCCCCCCCCTTTCCCCTCTCCAAATGTCCGCAGTCTCTGGTCATCTCCTGTACTGTGTCCGCTATGCAGAGCCATACAAAGCAGTGTGCAGGAGCTGACAGGGGAGAGAACTGTATTGTTTACATACAGTTCTCTCCCCCTGTCAGTAATATTTGGCGATCACTGGGTGCCGGCGAGTAATCACTGGCCGGCACCTGGTGATTGACAGCCGAGGCCGAGCATAACGGCACAGGTGGGGCTCACACCCCTACCTAGAAATGCAAAATCACACACATATATATATATATATATATATACACTGTATCTGTGATTTTAATCACCCCTGCCGCACTGTAGCAGTGTTTCTGCTATAGGGAGGTGGGAAACCGGTTAAAATAATTTAGCATTTTTAATATTGCCCTTCAAATATTATTAAATTTTCTGCTCCCCACCAAATGGATTTTAAAAAAAATTATTTGATGTAAGTTTACCAAGGCAGTGTCCAGGTAGCTCCCAACCCCCATGCTATTTGTGTGACAATCCCTTGATTAGTCGCTTAAAAATGGTCATTACTGTTTTCTAACATTCAGCTCCCCTTGACCTCAATGGGGTCCGATTTGGCCCCCAAACTTTGCTACTGTTCAACATCAACCCATTAAAGAATTAAGTGGAATAAAAAGTGTCCCTTAACAAGTGGGAGGCACATATGCAAACTGTTGTAATTCCTACACCGTTCACCTGATTTGGATGTAAATACCCTCAAATTAAAGCAGACAGTCTGCAGTTAAAGCACATCTTGTTCGTTTCATTTCAAATCCATTGTGTTGGTCTATAGAGCCAAAAATGTTACAATTGTGTCCATGTCCCAATATTTATGGACCTGACTGTATATTGCAGCTTACCAATCACTAGATGTGGTGGCTGCATCTGTTTTCTTTGGCTTTTTTTCCCTCTGTTTTCACCTAGTGATCTGGCCAGTAACACACCTCCTGTATTAGTCAGCCACTACTCTGGATCGATGAACGCAGGCGGCACAGCAGACAGCAGCATTGACAATTTGTGGGGAGATTAGCGTTACATGTATTAGCGGATTTAGATACGCTAACAAACTAAAGCCAAACACCAGCTCACACTTTATAATCAGTTACAGCAACACACTTTTTTTTCCTTTTGGGATAAAGTTTTCACACGAATAAATAAACACTGACCATTTTAAGCACCCCTGCCATTGTTAAATGGTTTGCTTCATCCATGTAAACCGATACAGTCTGCTGGAAAATTTCTGCTTTTGAGAAAAAACAGACTTGCCGGCTGGATCACCAGATGAAAATAGAAGAAAGAAAGCCTAAAAAAGGAAACTAAGGCAGGCATCACATCTAAGGCTGTGTAAGCGCAATCTAATAAATGTTTGCTTTTGGGTGTAATACTGCTTTAACCCCTTCACGCCGGATTGTCCCGGTGTGAAGAGGAGTTCCTGCGCCGGGAGGTGGACAGGACGGGGCGTGGCTTAGTGTCATGTGCCCACATGATCGGGAAAGGTCCCAATCGAAAGAGCAGACCGGGACCTTTCCGTGAGTACCTCACATGTGTGCAGGGCGCGCGCTCTCAGCACATGTTTTTTGCTACATGAACGCAAATGTGCGACCGCTCGGCATCTAGGCCCAGACGCCGGGAGGCCGCACATTTGTGTGCGGCCGGCGTGAAGAGGTTAACCAAGGTGGCGCTAACAGAAAAAAAGATTTTCCTAAAATTGCATTTCTTTAATTTAGTAGAACTAATTGTGTTGAAATTTCCTGTTCTGCCTTTTTGAGTTTTTATTATTCATTTTGTACAGGGCAGTGACTTTAGTTCCCAGAAGTAAAGCTTATGCCAGTCACTATTTGAAATGATTGTAACAAGATCAGAATCCCGTCTTGCCAAATTAGGCTGTTGTGAATATGTTCCAAAAATGGCTTTGTAAGGCCTTGGCACTAAGTAAATGCATGTTCTGTTGAGGCACATGTGTCATCTGATTATTGAAACATGGTTCCTGCCAAGCAGACAGCGCCAAGCCAAAATGGCCAGCAGACAGGTATCTTAAGTCAAAGCTATCACTTTCATAATTAAAATGAATGTGTAATTTTCTTCTCTTGTCCAAAAGAAGTACAGTAGAGCAATTAAGCTCCGTATTCTGATTTCATTTGGTCTAAACTTGTAAATGCGTCCATTTGTGCCACAGGCATTCAGAGGACTATCCAATGTAACAAGCATACACATGGCTTTAAAATCTGTCAGGCTCGGAGGAAATAAAATATTTGGCTAACCCTTGTTACTTTCAGTAGGCAGCTGAACATAAATGGACAAATAATATATACCGTCTTTTCAAGTGGGCTCATAACCAAATGACAAAGCTACAAAAAAATATATATTTGTAATTAACGCAGGCTAGGCACCACACATTCGGAACAGAAAGGTAATGAAATAATGTAACCCACTGATATTGTGTACCACATTTGGCCGAAATTAAAGCTGATCTACAGTCACCCCAGTAAAGTCATATTTCTGAAGCCCAGCTGTGTTGTAATATGTGTCCATTACCTATGTGGTATTATATATGATAATTAGTTGCAATTCCTCCTATTGACCCTGTGCTATAAACAAAAAAAGACAGACAATTTTGAAAACCCCTCCTCAATAATTTTGATTTTATTTTTGTTATAAAACATGTCCAATAAAAAAAATTTAAAAATCAAATTTCTTCAAAAATTTAGGCCAAAATGTATTTTGCTACATGTCTTTGCTAAAAAAAAAATCCCAATACGTGTAAATTAATTGGTTTACGTGAAAGTTATAGCGTCTACAAATGGCGGTATATATACTGAAATTTTAATTTTTTAATACTAGTAATGGTGGTGATCAGTGACTTATAGCGGGACTGCGATGGGCATTCTGACACTGGGTGGGAACTAACTGCCACTGACATCCCCAGTGACACTAATACAGTGATCAGAGCCAATAAAAAACAATGACACTGTACTAATGACACTGGGCGGGAAGGGGTTTACATCTAGGGCAGGGGCGGACTGACAACTCATGGGGCCCCCGGGCAATAGGGGATCATGTGGCCCCTGTGTCCTTGCCCAAACTCAAAAAAGCCTATGAAAAAGGTACCAGGGGCATCTCACGGGGCCCCCTACTGACCCTGGGCCCTAGTTTCCAAATGGTCAGTCCACCCCTGATCTGGGGAGATCAAAGGGTTAACTGTGCGCTGTGTGTGTTTTACTGTATTTACTAGGGAGACATAATGTTTTGTATCACTGTGCTGTGCAGAGAACTACAAAACAGCATGTCCATGCTGACAGGAGAGAGACCTGTGTCATTTACAGACAGGTCTCTCCCCTGTCAGCTTTACCCGGCGATCAGGACCTGGTGATTGACATCCCTAGCTTCCAATAGCAGCGCGGGTAGGGTGGCGCGTGTGCGTCCCCTACCTAGAAATGCAAATCACATATATATATGTGATTTTGCGCAGCCCTGCCGCCCTGTAGCAGTACTTCTGCTATAGGGCGGAGGGAAAGTGGTCAATGATTGGTTCCATGTTTGTTTGCCAAGACAAGAGCTGTATTGTATTGGTTTCTACGGTGAAATAAAAAATAGAAGGGAAGAATCATAGCTGCATGATCAAATGGAAAACCAAGTAAAAACACAAATAAAAATACTTAGTGATATACAGTACGCCTCCCACAGTTCCTTCTGAAAAAACTTGTTGCCTGTACTATGTTAACCCCTCCCCCTCCTGAGGATTTACCGATTTACCCCCCTTAATGACCACGCCTCTTTTTGCTACTCGGCGCTGCACTAATTCAACTGATAATTGCGCGGTCATGCAACGCTGCACCCAAACTAAATTTACATCCTTTTTTTCACACAAATAGAGCTTTCTTTTGGTGGTATTTGATCACCTGTGCACTTTTTATTTTTCACGCTATAAACAAAAAAAGGCCAAACATTTTGAAGAAAAACAATATTTTTTACTTTCAGCTATAAAAAATATATAGTAAACTCAAAGTTAGTTATAAATTTAGGCCAAAATGTATTCTGCTCCATGTTTTTGGTAAAAAAATCCCAATAAGTGTATATTGATTGCTTTGTGTGGAAGTTATAGCGTCTACAAACTATGGTATAGATACTGCAATTTACACCATTTTTCTGCTGTACAGCGCTGCGCTAGTTTAATGGACAATTGCGCGGTCATGCAATATGGTACATAAATGAAATTTACATCCTTTTTTTACCACAAATTGAGCTTTCTTTCGGGGGTATTTGATTGCCTGTGCGGTTTTTATTTTTTGGGTTTTAAAAAAAAGGCTGACAATTTTGAGGAACAAAAACAATATTTTGGACTTTTTGCTATAAAACATGTCCAGTGAAAAAAAATTTAAAAATCAAATTTAGCCATAAATTTCTGCCAAAATGTATTCTGCGACATGTCTTTGCTAAAAAAAACCCAATACGTGTAAATTAATTGGTTTACGTGACAGTTATAGCGTTTACAAATGGCGGGAAAGATACTGGGATTTTTAGGTTTTTTTTATACTAATAATGGCGGCGATCAGCGAATTATGGCGGCGATCAGTGACTTATGGCGGCAATCAGCGACTTATGGCGGGACTGCGGGACTGTGGTGGACATTCTGACATTGGGGGGAACTGACTTGGGGTCACTGACATCCCCAGTGACACCAATACAGTGATCAGTGCAAAAAAAAAACACCGACACTGTACTAATGGCACTGGGGAGGAAGGGGTTAAGTTTATTTTTCAGGGAAGGGTTAACTGTGTGAGGGGAGTGTTTTACTAGGGGGCGGGGTGTGTACAGCACAGGACACGCTGATCGGGAGAGAGAAACTCTTCTGTCCCGATCAGCGTGTCCTGGAGCTGTCAGGGAACTGACAGAAAGCACAGCTACTGCAGCTGTGCTGTCTGTCAGAGATCGCCGCCGATCGCTGGGACATAGCCGGTAACGACTGGCTGTGACCCGGCGGCTGTGATCGGCGGGACAGGTAGGGCGGTGGCGCGCCTCACGCTCGCCCCCTACCTGTTTACAAAACGCACGTTTTAAAACGTGCTTTTGCCCAGCTGTGCCGCCCTGCCGCCGTATTTATACAGTGGCTGGGTGGCATGTTGTTAAATCCAAAAACAAAAAACTAATATATTATGACAATCCTTAAAGTGTTACTAAACGTGCAACAGTAAAATCAGCCTGTATAGGCAGTAAGGCATGCTTGTTATACTCCCCTTGGAACCTAAGGGGTTAATCCTCTGCATTGTGTAAAAAGGCTGTTTGATCCTGACTTCTCTGATCCTCCCCTTCTTCCAGTGTCCACTCTTATCTCATGAAAAGACATATCGTGTGGAGTCACTCTGCACATGCTCCGTTTGGTGTGTATTGCTAGAAAGGTTTTTTTTTTCTTGGGAGAGTGCATGTGATCAGGACAGGGCCAATCAGCACTGTCCAGACAGAGGTCACGGATTCCGCATCCTCCTAGGGCAAAATGAAAACTCCTCCTACAAGCTTTAACATGTGCTCTGCTGGACACTGATAGAAGTCACACGACTGCTCTAACTGCTGATGAGGAAAGGGTATTTAGGAGTTTACTAAAATCATTGCATTTTCATGTTCTGTGTACTGTGGGAGACCAGATAGAGTGAATGCGGGGTCCTGGGTTTAGGAACACTTTGAATGTGGTGACTGCATTCATTTTCTTTTCCAAACGCAAGAAAGCCTATGATAAAAAGGTACCAGGGGCATCTCATGGGGCCCCCTACTGACCCCGGGCCCTCGGGCAGTGTCCGAGTTTCCAAATGGTCAGTCCGCCCCTGCATCAAATTCATATTGAGTGATTTATACAATAAGTAGATACAACTAGTATTGCTTTGAAATAGTTATTCAACATTAGGCACAGGTCTGATAACGAATCAGTGTACTGATATACGTTCACTAAACTAGAATAAAATGCCTTTAATATACTGACACAACTGAAAGATAAGAGCAGATAAATGATTCATTTTTAAGTCTGTCAGACTTGCTGGAGAATTTTCCATTAAGCGTTAAAAAACAATGCTTGAAGAACACTAAATAAGATGGAAAAATGGTGTCTAATACTTTATAAGGGAGAGAAAACATACTGCAGCGTTCAAGCATTTTATTAAACCCTGGAGGCATCTGCTAGACTTGTGTATCGTTATTAACATAGTACCATGTCATGCTTTACACAATCCGCCACATTCAGTATCAGTGTGTTTATTATTATTATTATTATTATACAGTATTTATAAAGCGCCAATAGTTCACTCAGCGCTGTACATTACAGAGGGGGACAGAACATGTGACAGAACAATACCAATACAATGCAGAACATGAGGGGATCGAGGGCCCTGCTCTTTCCAGCTTACAATCTAGGAGGGAGGGGATGGTGGCACAGAAGGAGATAGCTGTGGGGGATGGGGTGGTAGGAAGAGTGGAGGAGGTCGGCAAGTTAGCAGGGGGTGGGGTAGGCTTCCCTGAAGAGGTGGGTTTTCAGGGTGCGCCTAAAAGGAGAGGAGAGTAGGTGATAATCTGATGGGTTGGGGCAGGGAGTTCCAGAGGATGGGTGACACCCTGGAGAAGTCCTGGAGGCGGGCATGTGAGGAGGAGACCAGGGAACTAGAGAGAAGGAGGTCTTGTGAGGAGCGGAGTGTGCGTGTTGGGCGGTACTTGGATATTAGGTCGGTGATGTAGTTCGGGGCAGTATGGTGGACGGCTTTGTACGTCAGTGTTAGGATTCTGAATTTGATCCGTTGCGCAATCAGAAGCCAGTGGAGGGATTGGCAGAGGGGGGTGGAGGAAACTGAGTGGAGGCCAGTGGAGGGATTGGCAGAGGGGGGTGGAGGACACTGAGTGGAGGCCAGTGGAGGGATTGGCAGAGGGGGGTGGAGGACACCGAGTGGAGGCCAGTGGAGGGATTGGCAGAGGGGGGTGGAGGACACTGAGTGGAGGCCAGTGGAGGGATTGGCAGAGGGAGGTGGAGGACACTGAGTGGAGGCCAGTGGAGGGATTGGCAGAGGGGGGTGGAGGACACTGAGTGGAGGTCAGTGAAAGGATTGGCAGAGGGGAGTGGCGTAAACGGAGCGGTTGGAAAGGTGAATGAGTCTGGCAGCCGTATTCAGGATGGACTGAAGCGGGGATAGCCAGCGGCGAGGCAGGCCAGTGAGGAGGGAGTTGCAGTAGTCGAGTCGTGATATGATGAGGGAGTGGATGAGCTGTTTAGTGGTTTCTGGGGTTAGGAACGTGCGGATTTTGGCGATGTTGCGGAGGTGGAGTCTGCATGAGTTTGTTAAAGATTGGACTTGGGGCTGGAAGGATAGGTTGGAGTCCAGAATGACACCAAGGTATATTGTTAGGTATATTGTGGAAGGAACCCTGTGAAACAGATTAGCATCCATATTAAAATTAAGGTATTTCAACCACTTGCCCTCCAGAGGATTTACCCCCTTCCTGACCAGGCCATTTTTTGAGATACAGTGCTTTGTTACTTTAACTGACAATTGCGCGGTCATGCAACACTGTACATAAATGAAACTTTGACACTTTTTCCCCCACAAATAGAGATTTCTTCTGGTGGTATTTGATCACCTCTGTGTTTTTTATTTCTTGTGCTATAAACAAAAAAAGACCAACAATTTTGAAACCCCCCCCCCCCTCAATAATTTTGATTTTATTTTTGTTATAAAACATGTCCAATAAAAAAATTTAAAAATCCAATTTCTTCAAAAATTTTGGCCAAAATGTATTTTGCTACATGTCTTTGTTAAAAAAAATCCCAATACGTGTAAATTAATTGGTTTACGTGAAAGTTATAGCGTCTACAAATGGCGGTATATATACTGAAATTTAAATTTTTTTAATACTAGTAATAAAAAGCACTGACACTGTACTAATGACACTGGGCAGGAAGGGGTTTACATCTGGGGCAGGGGCGGACTGACAAATCATGGAGCACCCAGGCAATAGGGGATCATGTGGCCCCTGTGTCCTTGCCCAAACTCAAAAAAGCCTATGAAAAAGGTACCAGGGACATCTCATGGGGCCCCCTACTGACCCGGGGCCTCGGGCAGTGACCGAGTTTCCAAATGGTCAGTCCGCCCCTGATCTGGGGAGATCAAAGGGTTAACTGTGTGCCATGTGTGTTTTACTGTATTTACTAGGGTGACATAATGTTTTGTATCACTGTGCTGTGCAGAGAACTACAAAACAGCAAGTCCATGCTGGCAGGAGAGAGACCTGTGTCATTTACACACAGGTCTCTCTCCTGTCAGCTTTACCCGGCGATCAGGACCTGGTGATTGACATCCCTAGCTTCCAATAGCAGCATGGGTAGGGTGGCGCGTGTGCGTCCCCTACCTAGAAATGCAAATCACATATATATATATGTGATTTTGCGCAGCCCTGCCGCCCTGTAGCAGTACTTCTGCTATAGGGCGGAGGGAAAGTGGTCAATGATTGGTTCCATGTTTGTTTGCCAAGACAAGAGCTGTATTGTATTGGTTTCTACGGTGAAATAAAAAATAGAAGGGAAGAATCATAGCTGCATGATCAAATGGAAAACCAAGTAAAAACACAAATAAAAATACTTAGTGATATACAGTACGCCTCCCACAGTTCCTTCTGAAAAAACTTGTTGCCTGTACTATGTTAACCCCTCCCCCTCCTGAGGATTTACCAACCTTAATGACCACGCCTCTTTTTGCTACTCGGCACAGCACTAATTCAACTGATAATTGCGCGGTCATGCAACGCTGCACCCAAACGAAATTTACGTCCTTTTTTTTCCACACAAATAGAGCTTTCTTTTGGTGGTATTTGATCACCTGTGCGCTTTTTATTTTTCACGCTATAAACAAAAAAAGACCAAATATTTTGAAGAAAAGCGATATTTTTACTTTCAGCTATAAAAAATATATAGTAAACTCAAAGTTGGTTATAAATTTAGGCCAAAATGTATTCTGCTCCATGTTTTTGGTAAAAAAAATCCCAATGAGTGTATATTGATTGCTTTGTGTGGAAGTTATAGCGTCTACAAACTATGGTATAGATACTGCAATTTACGCCATTTTTTTGCTATACAGCGCTGCACTAGTTTAACGGACAATTGCGCGGTCATGCAATACGGTACATAAATGAAATTTATGTCCTTTTTTTCACACAAATAGAGCTTTCTTTTGGTGGTATTTGATCGCCTGTGCGTTTGTTATTTTTTGCGCTATAAAAAAAAAAGCCTGACAATTTTGAAAAAAAAAATATATTTTGGACTTTTTGCTATAAAACATGTCTAGTAAAAAAAAATGTAAAAATCTAATTTCGGCATAAATTTCATCCAAAATGCATTCTGCAACATGTCTTTGCTAAAATAAACCCAATACGTGTAAATGAATTGGTTTACGTGAAAGTTATAGTGTTTACAAATAGCCGGAAAGATAATCGGATTTTTATTTTTTTTTATACTAATAATGGCGCCGATCAGTGACTTATGGCGGGACTGCGGGACTGCGCCGGATATTCTGACACTGGGGGGTGAACTGACTTGGTGTCACTGACATCCCCAGTAACACCAATACAGTGATCAGTGCAAAAAAAAAAAACACTGACACTGTACTAATGGCACTGGGGAGGAAGGGGTTAACTTTATTTACTGAAAGGGTTAACTGTGTGAGGGGAGTGTTTTACTAGGGGGCGGGGGTGTGTACTGCACGGGACATGCTGATTGGGAGAGATAAACTCTTCTCTCCGGCTCAGCATGTCAGGAGCTGACAGGGAACTGACAGAAAGCAGAGCTACTGCAGCCCTGTTCTCTGTCAGTGATTGCTGCTAATCGGCGAGACACAGCCGGTAATGACCGACTGTGGCCCGCCGACTGACACCCGCGGCCGGGATTGGCAGTGCAGGTAGGGCGGCGGCGCACCTCGTGAGCGCCCCCTACCTGTTTTGCAAAAGCACTTTTTTAAACGTGCTTTTGCCCAGCCGTGCCACCCTGCTGCCGTATTTCTACAGTGGCTGGGCGGCATGTGGTTAATATTTCTGCAATCCCACCAAGAGTAACAATGATGCCAAGGGGAACATTTCCAGCATTTAATCTCTGCACAAAGTACATACCTGATTCATAAGAAAGGTGTGCATAGAACACAATAATTTAACAAATCATACCTTCCGCAACACCGCTGAAGCTCATATTATTGCAGAATATTTCAATCTGAACGAATGCAATGTCATATTTTCCAGGCCCGAATTAAACCAATTGTTGAAGTTTCCTGGATAATAAACAGTTGTATGATCTATGGGGAAAGTTATGTAGGCATTGTAGATATGTTAAAACTCAAAATAGTGTGCCACTTGAATATTTTAGCCCCAGGGAAATTCCATTAGCATCTAATATTGTGTATATTTCAATGTTTATGGTTTATTAATACAACCACTATGTTGCTATCAAAGCTTGTTCCTGAACTATAAATCTTTTTCGGTATTATTCTATTCATTTGAATATCTTGCTTTTCTTCTTTTAGGCAGGCCTAAAATGTACAATTTGCCTTCTGCATGTTTATACGTATGTTATTAATTAAATGTCCTACAGGCATTAATGGACTACTGTTGTGAAATATATCTAGTGACAGAATTCAGTATTGTAGCTTTCCTTTTTTCACATGATTTTATTTATAGTGTACTCCATATTTCCAGGCAGACCAAGATGATGATGAAGAAATTGCATATTTCATATTTCCTTCTTATAGTTGTCTAGTTGCCTCACCTATATATAAGAAAGCCTCTAATATCCTGGTTATCTTGGTTACCATAGCTCATACCAAAGGAATGTCACTACAAACTGGCCAGGTCCTTAAAGTGTAATTTTGCTTGCAAAGGGAGTTGGCTGGCGGTTGACCATTCCTTACACACAAATCCTATACTACAGCTTGCTAAAGGACTAATATTTAAAGTGTTACAAAACCAACAACAGAAAAATCAGTCTGTATATGCAGTAAAGAATGCATTTTATTCTCACTGCGGATCATATCCTCCACACTGATCCTCTCTTCTCTGATTATCCCCTTTTTCTACTGTCCCCAATCCATCTGCTGATAGTACAGAGCTCTTGGAGTCACTCTGAACATGCTCAGTTTAGTGTGTATAGCTAGAGAGTTGGAGTCACTCTGAACATGCTCAGTTTGGTGTGTATAGCTAGAGAGTTTTTTTTTTTTCATTTGGGAGGGTGCATGTGATCAGCACAGGGCCAATCAGCGCTATCTAGACAGAGGTTCAGGGGTTATGCAGCCTCATAGGACATTTAGAGCAGAATAAAAACTCCTGAAAGTTATAACCAGTGCTCAGTGCTCGCAAGACTGCTATATACTGCTGATGAGAAAAGGTATTTAGCAGTTTATATTTACTAAAATAATTGCATTTCCATGTTCTGTGTACTGTGGGAAACCAATTATAGTGAATGCGGGGTCATAAGTTTAGTACCACTTTAAGGCATTGCTTTACCCAAAAACAAAAGGAATATATTGCAGCTTATCAGTACTTAGATGTGGTGGCTGCATTAGATTTCTTTTTTTTTTCAGAAGATTTTCAAGCAAGTATGGAAAATACTTGTTTAGGCTACCAGGTGGCAGTGATTCAGCGGCTGTATAGCTTCCATGGACCCAATAACCTCCACAGACCCCCGGTAGTGTGACTTCCATGTTTACTAAGCACCATTGTCCCACCTATGAGCCCAGACCCACCATGGTGGGTGTCACTGGGTAGAGGAGAGGGAAGCCTACTGGCTTAGTGCCAGGCACATCAATATGGTATCCATGACATCCACGTCACGCGCTGCGATAAGGTGGCGTAGACTGCAGTGATGGGGTGAGCAAATGCACATATCAAGAAGCTATACATGCCTCCATAGGGGTGGCTTTGGGATTCTAAGGGTTAGTAATTCTAACACTGGGAAATGTTACTAAATTGCAGACCTTTTTTTGTCCACACAATGGTGTTGCCAACTATGTCTTGCCTGGCTTCACTGGGTTTTACAGGTTGCATAGGAGCAGTCTGGGAGATGTAGTTTTAAAGAAGGATTTCTACTATAGCCATTCCTGGCCACAAATACAAGATCCATAGGCACCTGGGAGCTGGAGGGGTAAAATAAAAGCAAAAGCCCGGGAAGGAGATGCGCAGTTTGGGGAAGCATGGCAACCAGAGAGGAGAGAGCTGCGCCAAGGCACACTAAGTGGAGTTGTGCTGTACCGAGCTGTGCTGCTTCAAGCTGTGCAGTGCCCAATGAGAGTGCAGGTTGCTGTGCTGGACACTGGATCCAGGAGGCTGATCAGGAGAGGGGCTGGAGTAATATTGGGGACCCGGGATACCTGCATCCAGAATTGCTGTGAGAGTTGTCATCACATAGAATGTTGTCTGCAGTGCTGCTTACCAAGAGAGTCCCCCCACCCTACAGAGCACTTGTTGCTATCAGAGGACTGCCTCCAGAGGAATCCAGTGAGAAGGTCTCTGACCCATATCCCAGGTATAGCCGCTTGTTAACGTTTTCACAGACCAGTCATATTAATGAGCCGTTTCCTGTTTACTGACATCCTTCACCTACTGTAGGTATTTATCACAACTGCTGAATCTATCGCTAATTCTGGGCCATTAAAACCATACATAGAGCATAAGGGCATTAGTACTCCAGAACACTGTCATTACTTTGTTTCCCACCTGATGGCCATTACAGCATAACAATGGTAAGCGAACTGTTGGCGCTATATAAATACTGTATAATAATAACAATTCTGGATTGACAAAGGGTTGGCCTAGCCACTGTAAGCTGAGCTGCGCATATGCAGTTCAGTTTACAGTCAAGGGATCACTGTGAGACGGCAGATAGATGGGTTATATTTGCAGAAGAGACGTTGCACGTCTTTTCTGCAATAAAAGTCCTGCCTGCTCACTGTGTATCATAAAAGAACTTTACTGCAGGTATAAGAAAGGAAGGATATTGAAATTTAAATTTTGATTGGGGTACTAAGGAGCCTTACTGGACTTTTCATTCCCCTACCCCCTTTTCTTCCATTCATTTGAAATGTCTAGTCAACATTATAGGAAAACCAAATAGTTCAATGTAAACCTAAGTTAGACACGAGCAAGTGAAAGCATATTGAAATGTTGCTGACAGGTATAATGAATTATCCCGATATTATACATGCTGATATAAATATTAAGAACTGTCGTTATTATGAAATAAGAGGAACATTGGAAAGAGTCTATTATACTAATTTTTATTTTTGATTAGAATTGAACTATTGGTGCATTTCTCCTCCTACAATCCCCACCCAGAGTGTGCCTCTCTATCTTAGGCCCCTTTCACAGTAGGGCGTTTTGAATCGCAGACAGAATCGCAACAATTCTACCCATAATTTCAAAACTCTCTGCTAAAACGACAAATCGCCGAACTGCGTGTTCAGGTACTTTTCATGTTAATGGCACCTGAAAACATGCTGCGGTTCTGCAGCGACTGTCATGTGATAAGTCATGCTGCAATCGCGGCAAACCGCATTGCAGAATATGTTCTGGAACTTGGGCGATGCCATTTTTCACACGACAATCACAGCAGAACCGCACTGAGTTTTTAGGTGGCTGTAAAATGAATGGCGCCTGAACACGCGGTTCTGCCATTTGTTATTTGTCAAGGATCCGGGTGTGACCAGAGGTGTGTGGACTGACACAGGGAAGTAACAGGCTTCAGGAATGACATAATAACAATATACTTATTATTAGCCACCCAAATATACAACCCACAGTAAACAAACCAACCTTCCACTAATCTTAGTATGTGCAGGAACACAGGCATAGTCAGGGCTGGAGAGGTGGAATGGTCAGGCCGGCCGTATGGTTCTGTTAACGACCGTCTGGTGGTACCTCTAGCAGTCCTCAGGACAGGATTCCCCAGGGCGCGGAGTCTAAGTCCCAGTCTGCTTGTTCACCAGGGCCCCTGATGGTGGGGATGGACTTGGAGCAGACAGGAACCAGGTTGCGGCCCCTGAGTACACCTGCTCATAGTAGAGAGATCTGCCAGAGGTATATGCAGGTAGGAAGCCCGATGTGAAGAGGCAGAAGGTGTGAGCAGGGTTGACTGGATCCGTGCAGGATGGATGGATGGCAGAGTAGTTAGCGTGGTCAGACGGGCCGGGTCAGTAACAGCAGGTCAGCGTGGTACTAAGCAGCAGGCAGAAAAGTAGTCAGGTCACTCGCCGGGGTCGGTAACAGGAGTTCAGATCAGATTAGGGATGTCCAGGAGAGTAGTCAAACGAGCCAGGGATCAAGCAGGAGAAGTCAGCAGAGGTCAGGATCAGGCAGGGTCGGCAACAAATCAGATCGGCAGAGGAACAGGACACAGGATACAAGGTACAGGGGCTCATGGGTAACATACACCAAGGCACTGACTGCAGGTCTGGCCATTCCTTAAATACACCGCCTGCAATCAGCCTCAGGTGATGGCTGACTGCAGGAGTGAGCTTCTGGTTGCTGAGAGCACCCGCTGGCCAGCCCTGGTACTGCAGCCCACAAGGCAGGTGAGTCCCACCACCATTGGCAAGTCCATTCCTGACATTATTTTAGCAGAGCTTTTTGAAATCATGGGCAGAATCGCGGAAATTCTGCCCATGATTCAAAACACCCTAATGTGAATGGGGCTTTAAAGTACAAGTGAGTAAAACGTCCACTAATATAAACAAGTTAAATATTGTGTATACAAGTTTCATTATGTGGAATCACTATGCTATATTTATACTACAGATTATCCTTGCATCTAATGGCCAAACATGTCACAATAGAGCCGCCACCGCTGTATTGCACTACATGAAAATAGTATCTGTATAGAAACAAGATTGTTGTTAAAACCATGATAGTATTATACTGGAATATAACAATGATTGCAAGTAAATGTTCGAGGTATTAAACACGTAACAGGGGACAGGTGATTAGGGATAATTGTTTGAGTTCTGCCATACAGGTTACATTTTTATTGAATATAGCATGACTCCAGGCAAGCTTTTTTAATTTTCAAACAAAATTACAGTTCATCAGTAAAAATACATGTTTTTATATGAAGAAAAAAAATGTGATTAATGTCTGGCAACCAAGAAAGCCCTACTAAAATAAATATTGTATTTTTGTAGTATAGCTGTAATAAACGTAATTTTCACTTGCATTTAAATAATTTCCTCTGCTAATTTTGGTGGATATCTTTACTATATTCTGCACTTTACATTGCTCTTGCTATAAAAGATTTTTGTAAAAATTTATTCTTTTTTATTAACCTCCCTGGCGGTCTGATTATTTCAGATTTTTGGTGCTGAAAGCGGTACCATTATTTTGCATAGATTGTGTATCTCTTTATTTACAAATTATCTTTTAACCTCCCTAGCTTACTGATTATGTCCATATTTCTGTGCTCAAAGCGGTAAATTTTTTTGCATGGAAATATGTAGTTTTTTATTGTAGGCTGTAATTTTTAGGAATAACTCACTGAAATCTGTACAAACAAGAGTCTAGTAAACATCCCGGGTAGGATAAAATTTGAAACACGAAATCATAAATTATAATTTAATAAATAATCATAAAAAATAATAATATAATAATAATAAATGTAATTCAATAATATAATCAAACCGAAAACACTGAAATTTGAAATATAGCGCCAAGTTCGTACATTGCTGAGCAAAGTCGCAGAATCGTTTTCAGTGTCTGATGACGAATTTCCCCCACAAATCATTATCACTCAATTCTGCAAGTGGTTCTGATTTACTATCGCTGTTCTCTAGCCGGTCTAAAACCGATTTTGACCTAAAGGGACGTTTTTTGGACGCCATGGATATTTCTCAGTTTCCAGGCAGAAAGAACAGACAAAATGCAGGCAGGGCGCCGGACAAAGCACTCGGGACAAAATGTATGTGAAATGGGTTGAAACAGTAATGTTTTACTATGAAAAATTTGTTTTGAAAAAAATTAAATTTTTTAAAATTTTCAAATTTCCCGCCGCTGGCGGTGCCCGTACGTCCTGACTTCATAGGGACCGGAACACGGAAGCCGGATGCCGGCATCGGACGGAGGAGATGGCCGGGGACACTGCAGGGGACACATCGCGGGAGCGAAGGACAAGGTAAGTGCTGCAGGGACTCCCTGAGCAACGCCGCATGGTAAGCCCGAGTGTAGCTCGGGGTTACCGCTTTTGGTACTGAAACTTTACCCCGAGTTACACTCGGGAATACCGCCAGGGGGGTTAAGTGCTGCAGCTTAAAGTGTTACTAAACCCACAACAGTAACATCAGTCTGTATATGCAGCAAAGCATGCTTGTTATACTCACTGTGGAACCTAAGGGGTTAATCCTCTGCATTGTGTAAATAGGCCATTTGAGCCTTTCTTCTCTGCCCCTCCTCCTGTTGAAATGACCACCTGACACATACTGAACCGGAGGTCAGTTTGGTGTGTATTGCTAGAGAGGGTTTTTTTTTCTTGGGAGGATGCATGTGATTATCAGTAGCCATTCTGATGTGTACTACTAACCCCTCCACCTTTCCTCATCACCATTACATAGGGTGGTGTTTATTTTGTAGATCACAGAAGATACAGTAGTTGATAACAGTGTTTGATACATCAGTTTGAGGCAGATGATGTTTCCAAACACTGTAAAACTGGCAGGTAGTGATGGGCTGAACATAGGAGCGGACTGACAACTCAAGGGGCCCCCGGGCAATAGGGGATTATGGGGCCCCTGTGTCCTTGCCCAAACTCAAAAAAGCCTATGAAAAAGGTAGCAGGGGCATCTCATGGCCCCCCTACTGACACCGGGCCCTCGGGCACTGCCTGAGTTTCCAAATGGTCAGTCCGCCCCTGGCTGAACACCTCCGTGTTTGGTTCGTAGTCGAATGTTTGAAGGTAATGAACATCTGACCACAAACTTCAAACTCAATGCAAGTCTATGGGACTCAAACTCGTAAATTCAAAAGTGCCCATTTTGAAGGCTTATATGTAAGGTATTGGCCAGAAAGGGTATGGGGCTCGGGTACTGCCCTGATGGACATTAATCAGTGAAAAAAAATCAAAAAGTACTGCTTTTAAAGGGGCAATCATTTTTTATTGCTTAAAGTAAAAAAAAATCCTTTAAATATCATGCCTGGGGGGTACCTGCAAAGTTGCACATCTATACAATGTATAGAACCGGCTGCAGCAGGACTGACATTAAAAAATGAAGAGGCCAGTCTTTTGTTTTTTGTTCAATTAAAGGAATTTTTCAAACCAGTTTTTGACAAGCCCTTAAAAAAAAAAAAAAAAAAAAAAAAAAATGGTTCCATCATTGTTTTCCATTGTCAATCACAGCGTCCAGTGTTGTCATGATGACACTGACTCGCCAAAATAAGAAAAAAAACCGACACCCGACACCCGCCCACACCTGCCTAGCATTTGCCGCAATAGGACAGGTCTGACAGATGTAAACAAAGAGGTGTGGCTAGCTCCACTCTGTCATATTGCGATGAGTGCTTGGTGGGTGCGGGTGGATCGGCGGGCGTCAGGGTTTTTTTCAGCAGGACAACGCTGGACACTGTGATTGATGATGGATTACATTGATGGGCCCATTATTTTTGCATTTTTGGCTTTTTTTTTAAATGAAAGGGCTTGTCAAAAACTGTTTTTTCTGGTAGAAATTTAAGGGGAACCCCACTCCCCAAAAATGGGGGAAAATGGGGGGTCCCCTCTAAAAGTCCTACCAGGCCTAAAGGGCCTGGTATAGCTTTTTAGAGGGAACCCCATGCACTTTTTCCCACAATTTTTGGGAGTTGGGGTTTCCCTTAAAAGTCCAACCAGGTCTAAAGGGTCCCTCCTAACCTTCCTACAATACCTAAGGGGCCTGGTGTGGATTGGGGGGGGGGGCACGTTGTTTATTTTTTTAATGTATTTTTTGTTTTTATTATGCTTTTTTTAATTTTTTTTTTTTTCAGGAAGAGTATTCTCTCCTCTGTCTTCGGCAGTGTCCAGCAACACACAGTATACGGCTGCAGCGGTGATCCATGATTGGCCAAACTCACCGTAGCACTCACAGTGCATTGTGCTCTGACTGGCCAAAGCGCTGGTCAGGTGCAATTTTTTTGGTCAATCACTGTGAAAGCGCACTGCATTGTGGGACACTTGGCAGGCGAACTGCCTGCCGAACCTCCTTACCGTTCATGTGTTTGAGCACAACACTACTGGCAGGATACACAAGCTTTTTTTTTGTACTTTCAGAAAATGTAATATACCAAAAATTTGCTCAAGATATCTTCAAGGCAAAATAAGTGGGCAGGTCATGCTATCTTACTGGATAAAAATTACCCTTTCGGGAAAGTTCTAGAATCTGGAAAAAGATGCCCAAAAGGTAGACCTAAACTGTAATGGGAAAGATCAATTCATAAGGATGCACAAATTATAGGATTTAGAAATTGGAAAGCAGGAATAGCAAAAACTCTTGAAAGGAAGGAATGTTCTGGTTTGCAGTGCTATTAGGACCATGGATTACTACTGGGAACTTCAATTCTTTAATGTTTGAGCTAAGCCCCACCCAATATCCTACAGCATGTCCAATAAGAGTGCCCTTAGTAGCCACCAAGGAACTCTCATTGAACAAGGGAATGGCATTTGGAAAGGATTTAACCTACAGTAGAAGGCAGGGAAGTAAGGGGTTGGTGTTTGGAATGGGATTAACCCAGAAGGCAGGGAAGTAAGGGGTTGGTGTTTGGAATGGGATTAACCCAGAAGGCAGGGAAGTAAGGGGTTGGTGTTTGGAATGGGATTAACCCAGAAGGCAGGGAAGTAAGGGGTTGGTGTTTGGAATGGGATTAACCCAGAAGGCAGGGAAGTAAGGGGTTGGTGTTGGAAAGGGTTTAACCCAAAAGGCAGGGAAGTAAGGGGTTGGTGTTTGGAATGGGATTAACCCAGAAGGCAGGGAAGTAAGGGGTTGGTGTTTGGAATGGGATTAACCCAAAAGGCAGGGAAGTAAGGGGTTGGTGTTTGTAAAGGGTTTAACCCAGAAGGCAGGGAAGTAAGTGGTTGGTGTTTGGAATGGGTTTAACCCAGAAGGCAGGGAAGTAAGGTTGGTGTTTGGAATGGGTTTAACCCAGAAGGCAGGGAAGTAAGGGGTTGGTGTTTGGAATGGGATTAACCCAGAAGGCAGGGAAGTAAGGGGTTGGTGTTGGAAAGGGTTTAACCCAAAAGGCAGGGAAGTAAGGGGTTGGTGTTTGGAATGGGATTAACCCAGAAGGCAGGGAAGTAAGGGGTTGGTGATTGGAATGGGATTAACCCAGAAGGCAGGGAAGTAAGGGGTTGGTGTTTGGAATGGGTTTAACCCAGAAGGCAGGGAAGTAAGGGGTTGGTGTTTGGAATGGGTTTAACCCAGAAGGCAGGGAAGTAAGGGGTTGGTGTTTGGAATGGGTTTAACTCAGAAGACAGGGAAGTAAGGGGTTGGTGTTTGGAATGGGATTAACCCAGAAGGCAGGGAAGTAAGGGGTTGGTGTTTGGAATGGGATTAACCCAGAAGGCAGGGAAGTAAGGGGTTGGTGTTTGGAATGGGATTAACCCAGAAGGCAGGGAAGTAAGGGGTTGGTGTTTGGAATGGGATTAACCCAGAAGGCAGGGAAGTAAGGGGTTGGTGTTTGGAATGAGTTTAACCCAGAAGGCAGGGAAGTAAGGGGTTGGTGTTTGGAATGAGTTTAACCCAGAAGGCAGGGAAGTAAGGGGTTGGTGTTTGGAATGGGTTTAACCCAGAAGGCAGGAAAGTAAGACAACTATTAACAAAAAAATAAATCAAATGGGTGCACATAGGGTGACTGAGTAAAAGGATGTATATTTAGTTCAGGCATAAAAAGTTAACAACTCACATATGTATTTCATAACTTTATGGCATTCATGATGATCATGAATAATACAAGTAGCATATTTGAAAATGTTTGCTTTGTCTCACTAATCCTTTTGTAGCATTCTTTACTGTGTTTTTTTTTTTTTTTTGCTTTAACAAAATGTTAAACTATATTAAAATATTTATCTTCACATATTGCATTTAAATTTGTGCAGCTGGGCAATTAATATTCGGTTTTGAATTAATAACAGCTTCCTTTAGCGTTAGAATGACAAACTATTGCATAAATTATCAGGTCATCTTTATACATGGTGCATCACATTTTAATAGATTTTGTCATGTACATAAGCTCTTCTCTTTTTATCAGAGTGATTCACTTACTCTTAATGAACAGCAGCAATAAGAGTTGTTTGTGGAATGTGATCAGCTCAAGTGAATTTCATGCTCTAGAGCTGTTATGACAGAAATATATTTTGCAATATCCCAGCATGACTTACAGTTAGAGGGGGTCTTGTGTTGATTCACCTCTACCACTGTGCGTGGGGGAATGTAAGAACATTTGCATCAGTTTAGATTAATGCTGAAGTGGAATGTGATTACTGTATTTCACACTTTTATTACAAATATGAGTGTTTTATGCTCCAAAATAACTTGCAATTCATGAAGTGCATAAATATCCTCTTTCAACTGTAATTTTGTAATTTTTTTTTTACATTTTGTCTGTTTGCTACCTCTAAATATATTATTTTAAAACATTAAAAATGGTCTTCTGGTAGACACTATAATTGCAAAACCTAAGGTTAGATTAAACGGTCCCGGTGGCCAACAAGTGACCTGCCAGTGATCATTGAGTGGCCCACTGTGCTCCAGACCTCAACTCAGGCCCACAGCAGGCTGTCCAAGGAATGTTACCTAATAGTACAAGTTCTGTAGCTGCTATCTTTTATTAAACAGGTACTTACCCGGCCAGGACGTCTCCACTGTCTTCACACAACCTGACATCCTTAATGCTGTCTGCAGTCCTACACCACCATCTTGGATTTCTGATCAGTCACAACCTGCTCCCCACCACAAGATGTGCAACCCGGAGGAGACTGTCCCAAAGCATCCTGTGATTTATGGCATACCCCACGATTCTCCATACAGGGTATAAGTTGGAGCAAGTACATTAACCACTTGAGCTCCTGAGGATTTACCCCCCTTAATGACCACGCCTCTTTTTGCTACTTGGCGCTGCACTAATTCAACTGATAATTGCGCGGTCATGCAATGCTGCACCCAAACGAAATTTACGTCCTTTTTTTCACACAAATAGAGCTTTCTTTCGGTGGTATTTGATCATCTGTGCGCTTTTTATTTTTCACGCTATAAACAAAAAAAGGCCAACAATTTTGAAGAAAAACAATATTTTTTATTTTCAGCTATAAAAAATATATAGTAAACTCAAAGTTAGTTATAAATTTAGGCCAAAATGTATTCTGCTACATGTTTTTGGTAAAAATAATCCCAATAAGTGTATATTGATTGCTTTTTGTGGAAGTTATAGCGTCTACAAACTATGGTATAGATGCTGCAATTTACACCATTTTTCTGCTATACAACATTGCGCTAGTTTAACTGACAATTGCGCGGTCATGCAATATGGTACATAAATGAAATTTACATCCTTTTTTCCCCACAAATTGAGCTTTCTTTTGGTGGTATTTGATTGCCTGTGCGGTTTTTATTTTTTGTGCTATAAAAAAAAGGCTGACAATTTTGAGGGAAAAAAAACAATATTTTGGACTTTTTGCTATAAAACATGTCCAGTAAAAAAAAAATGCAAAAATCAAATTTAGTTATAAATTTCTGCCAAAATGCATTCTGCGACATGTCTTTGCT
The DNA here is from genome assembly GCF_062004578.1 of Staurois parvus. Taxonomy (NCBI): domain Eukaryota; kingdom Metazoa; phylum Chordata; class Amphibia; order Anura; family Ranidae; genus Staurois; species Staurois parvus. The sequence continues at coordinate 257,010 of NW_028318830.1, read as the reverse complement.
AAAAAAAAAACCAATACGTGTAAATTAATTGGTTTACGTGAAAGTTATAGCGTTTACAAATGGCGAGAAAGATACTGGGATTTTTAGGGTTTTTTTTATACTGATAATGGCGGCAATCAGCGAATTATGGCGGTGATCAGTGACTTATGGCAGCGACCAGCGTCTTATGGTGGGACTGCGGGACTGCTGCGGACATTTTGACATTGGGGGTACTGACTTGGGGTCACTGACATCCCCAAAAACACTAATACAGTGATCAGTGCAAAAAAAAAAAACCTGACACTGTACTAATGGCACTGGGGAGGAAGGGGTTAACTTTATTTAGCAGGGAAGGGTTATAGGAGTGAGGGGGAGTGTTTTACTAGGGGGCGGGGGGGGTGCTGGGCGGGACAAGGCTGATCGAGAAAGAGAAACTGTTCTTTCTCGATCAGCTCATCCTCGAGCTGAAAAGGAAGTGACAGACAGCACAGCTACTGCAGCTGTGCTCTCTGTCACTGTTTGCCGCTGATCGCCGGGACATAGCCGCTAAGGAGCGGCTGTGACCCGGCGACTCACATCTGCGGCAGAGAACCGCGGGACAAATAGGGCGGCGGCACGCCCCCTATTTGTTTACAAAACACACGTCTTAAAACGTGGTTTTGCCTGTGAGTGCCACCCTGCCGCCGTATATGTACAGTGGCTGGGCGGCATGCGGTTAATGGAAAAGGTGCTTGCTACCACCCAAAAAAAATGTCCAAATGTGTTAAAAGGGAGAGCCTGTATAATGCACTCTACAAAAGGAGAGTGAAGGTCTGCTTTATGCATTCCCTGTGAGATCTTCACATGCAGTCACAAGTCAATCACATTTTAGTTTGTCACAAAATTTAGATAATGCCTATTTTCTGTTTTTCCATCTTTTGGCCTAATGATGCACAGTGCTTATGCCAACAAGGTTATCAACATGAACATCTTGCTCATGCGCAGTGAGAATGGGAGGACGTCATATGACGTCCTCCCAGAATGAGAGAACCACCTTGCTCCCGTCATTGGACTATATGGCGGGCAGGAGGTGGTTAAAAGAGTGACAAGTTTGAGAAAAAAAACTATATTTTTGACTTTTTGCTATTAAACATGTCCAGTAAAAAAAATGTAAAAAATAAAATGTTGTCATAAATTAAAGCCAAAATGTATTCTGCTACTTGTCTTTGCTAAAAAATACAAAAGTAAATTAATTGGTTTACATGAAAGTTATAGCGTTTACAAATGGTGGTATATACAGTATACTGAGATTTAAAAAAACAAACATTTTATTTTTACTAGTAATGGCAGCGATCAGTGAATAATAGTGGGACTATGGTGGGCACTCTGACACTAGAGGGAACTGACTTGGTGTAACTGACATCCCCAGTGACACCAATACAGTGATCAGTGCTAAAAAGAAGCACTGACACTGTACTAATGGCACTGGGAAGGAAGGGGTTAACATGAGGGGCAATCAAAAGGTTAACTGTGTGCTGTTTTACCAAGAGCTGTGTCCATTTGCTTCACTGTAAGCACGCTGCTTTGCATGGCTGTGCTGGCCACAGCCATGCAAAGCAGTGTGCACGAGCTGATAGGGAGGAGAACTGTTTTGTTTACAGTTCTCCTCCCCATCAGAGATCCTCGGCAATCACTGGGCGCCAGCGAGTATATACGTGATTTTGCACACCTGTGCTGCCCTGTAGCATTATTTCTGCTATAGGGCAGTCGGGAAGTGGTTAAGTAAAATGGTTAATATATTCATGCTGATTTACTGTATACAAGTAAAGATTTTATTGTAAGCTAGTTATTCCAATAATAGATGGTCATAGCCAAGTTATTTATTAAAAGTTGTTATGCCTTTTATTCAGTAGCAAACTGCCCGCAGTCCCATAATACTGGCTTGCCACTCCTGTACTGTGTCTCTGCAGAGAAGCAGTTATTTTCTTCCTCATGTCAACACCTCCAGCATGGGGAACAGTAAACAGTGACATTACAAAATCTCACTCCAAATCTCCTGAGACTAGCAGTCAGAATTGGCAGTGCCTGAGGATCACACTGCAGATATACAGCTATGAGGCTGTGAACTCGGCAGTGCACATCCTGGTATGCGAGTGTGCCTAGGCACTTCTAATATTTCAGAAGAAATTTCAAACATACCGTCTACAGCACGGGTGTCAAACTGGCGGCCCTCCAGCTGTTGCTGAACTACACGTCCCATGAGGCATTGCAAGATTGACAGTTACAAAGTTCAGCTCTGAGGAAGGGGGTTTAGCCCCCGAAACGCGTCAGATTCTCCGCATCATTAGACACAGTTGTGTTTTGACTGTCTTTGTGGATCACTCATACTGCCTATAATCACATTGGTTTGTGAGTATACATTCTTTTTATTTAATAAAATACGTGGTCTACCACGGTAATGCACGATGAGAGTGCGCCCTTGTTTGTTTTCATTCACCAGTGGTCAGATTTCCCGATCTCAGAAGGGCAGCACCTCTTCGATTGGCATTTTGGCAATTTCTTGGTTCGCATGAAGATTGGAGCGCTGGTTTCATATGTCTATCTCTTGGATTGACAGTTACAAGCATGACTCCCAAAGGCAGAGGCATGATGGGACTTGTAGTTTTGCAACAGCTGGAGGACCGAGAGTTTGACACCCCTGGTCTACAGCCTACAGGAAAAACAACAGGCACGTGGTATGTCCTGGCACCTCTAGGTGCTGCACTTTATATCTGACAGCATTTTCTTTGTTTTAGATACATTATTTGTGCTCCCCTCATTTCCTTACTTACAACAAATCTAGAACAAAAAATAAATTCCTACACCACAACAAAATCTTCATGTAATAAACAATTTCAGATAGAGAAGTCAAACTGTTAGGCTGAAATTCTTTTAGAAGATCATCAATCATGCCTACCATCAAGCCAATATTGGTCTGCTGTAATAGGTGCAGTTGATGAGATATTGTTATATATCTCATTGAAATGCATGGATTCTATCACAAACAGCTAGCATTGTTTTTTCTCATTTTCAGAAGCATAAATGTTTGACTAGGTATTGAACATAAGTCGGGGGTTTAAATAAAGTTTCAAATTATTATTTTTTTTTTTGCATAGATCAGTTCTATAAAGTTTAAGAAAAAAAGAATAGTATATTTGCTAACGCTACAAAACGGAGCCACTTCAGTCCCAAACACATGATTCAGTGTTGTAATCTGGTTATCTACGACAGCTGGGGTCAAGAGAAAGCCACGCTTCCAAACTAAAAGGCGCGTTTTTATACATTGTTTAGAAATTGCACTTATGTGGTATTCCTTCGGTAAGATGATGTCAGTAATATTTTGAGGCAAATATATAGGTCTGTGCAATTTACAAAAAAGGAATGGTGCACAAGTGGCTATGCATTGTCAGTTAGTGCATCAAAGACTTATCATACAGCAATACATCTGTCCTGTCCAGGGGCGGACTGACCATTTGGAAACTTGGGCACTGCCCGAGGGCCCAGGGTCAGTAGGGGGCCCCATGAGATGCCCCTGGTACCTTTTTCATAGGCTTTTTTGAGTTTGGGCAAGGACACAGGGGCCCCATGATCCCCTATTGCCCGGGGGCCCCATGAGTTGTCAGTCCGCCCCTGGTCCTGTCTCTTGTGTAGACTTCAAGCACAGAAAATAAAGGTCTTGTCTAGATTTAGAAAAAGAGAGGAAGGCGCCTCTAACTGCAGTATTAACAATTAGTAAACAATGGAAAATTTGCACTTACAAGATAAACGGTTAAAAAGACTCATCGTGTGGTAATTAGATCCAGGTGGGACATCCAGCCGTCCAGCAGCAGACTATGCCTATAGGATCAGGAAGTAGAGTCCAGGATGTGCATCAAAAATGAAGCTTGGAGTGCAGAGTCAGATGTAGCAGGTGAAAGGGGCGGTAATGCATTTCGGAGCATGCTCAATCAGGTCTGAAGAAGGTGCCTATTGAGCATGCTCCGAAATGCATTACCGCCCCTTTCACCTGCTACATCTGACTCTGCTCTCCAAGCTTCATTTTTGATGCACATCCTGGACTCTACTTCCTGATCCTATAGGCATAGCTTGCTGGACGGCTGGATGTCCCACCTGGATCCAATTACCACACGATGAGTCTTTTTAACCGTTTATCTTGTAAGTGCAAATTTTCCATTGTCTACTAATAAATTGTTAATACTGCACTTAGAGGCGCCTTCCTCTCTTTTTCTTGTTACTGCATTAGAGCCTTGTTTCCACTCTAAGAAGAGCTGCCTCAGTGTTACTGCTCCCATCCATCCATCCATCCATCCCTGATATCCATCTGGCACCTTTATCTTACAGCTACAGAGTTTGGGCTCCAACAAGCGCGCCCTATATAATATACATTTTCTTGTCTAAATTAAGGCAATCCCTAACTTTAGTTTTCTGGATATCAGGTAAGTGCACAGATAATGAACAGGTAAACCATCCTTTTTGGTCCTGTAGTCTGGCCCAAGTCTTCATTCATTGCGCTCAATTTTGTTGGGTTGAATGTTCCGCAAAAGCAAGGCCTATGAAAAAACTAGTCACATGCTGGGGAAGGTCCTAGACCTGACAACAGCCAGTATTGTAGACAATGAAGAAGCCTTGGGAACACTGATGAGGTCATCGTGAGAGTAACATATCTAGTTACTGTTTAACCTACTAATGCAGGCCATAGATTAGAGATTTTTTTGCCGAATTATCGGCCGATAAAAAAATTAGCCGATATTCATACCGTTAGTGGTGAAAAATGTCAGCCGTTTTTCTTAATTTTAAGAGATTTTGAAAATCGGCCAAGCTGGAAAATCCTGGGACAATTTGTTAGATTGGCCAATTTTCGTGTTAATTTATGGTCAAATCGGCCGTTCTTCTGGCCATAAATTGACTATGAAGAAAAAGAAGTGATAGAAGAAATAGATTTTGCAGGAGAAGAAGAAATAGAATATCAAGAAGAAGAATAGAAGAAAAGAGGAGAAGATGAAATAGATTTTGCAGAAGAAGACGGAGAAGAAAAAAGTTGCAACATTGTATCTATTTGTATGCATTTCGGATACAGATGTTTCTATTCAACTACAAATAGATACAATGTTGTTTCTCTTCTTCTTCTTCTGCAGAATCTATTTCTTCTGTCAAATATAATAGCGGATCTCTATGCAGGGACAACGCTATTATATTAATTGACGGCCGTAGGCGGGACTAAAACCCGCCAATTTTTTTTTTATAATTAGTGGCAACGTCGGCCGTCTGAACGACCGATTTACGATTTTTTAAAAAAAAAAAACCAGACGATTTTGCCCACGTCTATGGCCTGCATAAGTTGATACTCTGCGGTTCATCCTATGATCCAGCTATCCCTGCCGGACAGTTCTGGAGCCTCCAGTGCACTAAAAGCACTTCACAAGGTACTGGATACTCTAGTTTGAAAACTAAAGAGGGAAGAAGCAGCACACCAATAAGTCCAATAATAAAAGTTCACCAATAAAAGGTTGCACTGAAGGGGAGGGCCTCTCATACAGCCATATACAAATGTCCCACTGTTCACTGATGAGGTTATCCCTCTGCTCACTCTGTTCTTTGTTTAGTGCCATGTGCACATGTGCAGAGACTAATTAAAGATGCATTTAATTAGTTTTTTTATTATTATTACTTTAGTGTTTAAAAATACCAGTTAAAATAGTTTACTGATATATCGTATTTTATGTCTGCCTAGGGTTCAGCTGTAAAAACGCAAAGTGCTTTGTTATAAACTACTGTGAAAGTATGCATTTTTTTCCCTAGAATTGTCCTGTTGGTAGATATTGCCCTTGTGAAATATATCATTGCCTTTAATAGTTTTTCTAGACTTCTTGAGGCTGAATGACTAAACAAGATGGCCTAGATGTATAAAATTGTAATTTTGTTCCTAGTGAGAAAATGCTTTTCAATGTAATGTTCTTTTATGGAGCTGATTTATTAAACTAAGAATTCTTTAGACACTTTGATGAATCACCTTGTAAACATTCACATTTGAAGGAAATATTAGAGCATTTTATCTAAAAGTAACGGACTTGGTATATCTCTTTAGGCTATGTAAGGTACATTATGTTGATCAGGCAGTATGTAATAAAATTAACATTGCAGTATTTTAGAATGAACAAAAAAGTATCCTACATTTGGTATTTAGCTATTGCTAAATCTTGAAATCCAGAAAGAACAATATATAATAAAGTATGTACTATGACTTTAAGGCTTCAGTCACATGGCCGTAAAAAAGACGCATATACAAGTGTTTTTTAATTATTAATCTGTATGCCTCTGCATTGCTTTTAATGGAGCCCTTCACACAGGTGTGTAAATATGAGTTATTTTAGATCCATAACACAGAATCCAAAAATCTGCATCCAAGAACATGGGCTTTACACGCTTCCATGTACTGTGTATACGCATGCATACGCGTTTGTAAGTGTGTAAATTAGGTCGAAGCAAAGCGGAAAAAGAAATGATCATAAAAACAAGTTATGTACGCATACACATATTTACATGTATAACAGCTTCCTGTCTGCCCTATAGCAGATACACCGCTACAGGGCAGCACAAGTGCGCAAAAATCACATATTCATATATATATATATATATATATATATATATATATATATATACATATATATATATACGTGATTTTGTATTTCTGGGTAAGGAGCACGTGCCCTACCCACACCGCCAGGCGGCCACGGCTGACAATCAGTGGGGATCTCCGACAGGGGGAGAACCAGGGGCGGACTGACCATTTGGGAATTCAGACACTGCCCGAGGGCCCGGGGTCAGTAGGGGGCCCCATGAGATGCCCCTTGTACCTTTCATAGGCATTTTTGGGTGTGGTTTGAGTATGGGCAAGGACACAGGGGCCCCATGATCCCCTTTTGCCTGGGGGCCCCATGAGTTGTCAGTCCGCCCCTGGGGAGAACTGTTTGGAAACAAAACAGTTCTCCTCCCTGTCAGCTCGTGCCCTTTTCAGCAATTGATCTTCAACAAAATGGATTGCATTCTATTCCGGTTCACTTATTAATGCATTCCGCTGTGTGGATTAATGCCAACATTTACAATATAAATTGCAAACACAAGCAATAAAAAAATGCTAAAAAATACATAGATTTGTTTATTATAACCAAAAAAACAATTTATACAGCGAGGAGTCTATGTGGTCATATGGTCATGCCATTCACCCTGAGTACCCATGACCAATGTTAAATCTTCCTGTTGATGCACATATTGCCATCTAGTATTCAATATAGAAATTACCTCACAAAATCCTCTAGTTTATTGGCTATACAGCATTTATACCCCCCTAGTCTCACTATTTCTCTCTAATTTGACCATAGATCTAAACTTATGCCTCCTTGGGCCCCCCTAATTGGTTCCTATATTGTCATCTAGTGATCAGTAATAGGATCCCTCTTACCAACCATTATTATATAAATTAATTTGCAGCTTCTATACCCCCCTATTTTCACTTGTTCTTTTTTTATTTACCATGAGGCCAGACCTAGACATCCTCTTTTACCTAAGATTCTCATATAGGCCCAATAGCTACCCCAACCATAAATTGGCTGATGGGAGTCATTGTTGTCAAAAATCAGTAAGGAAACAGTTCAGATCCATATCAATGTTTAACCCTTGCGGGGCCAAAGAATTCAGTTCATATATCCATCTTGTTTCATATTTTGAGATTTCTTTAAGGGGATCACTTCCTCTCCCGTGTCTAGTTACCCTATCTATACCTATAAAGGAAAGGTGGGAGGGGTCCTGATTATGTGCCATATAATCAGGCACATGTTTCCCATTGTGGCACTTGCCAAACTTTCCCACCGAAGTCCAATGAATCATGCTGCTGAAACTGCATACCATACATAGGGCATGCGGTTGACATGCTCTATCTCATTGTAAAATCCCCCTTGGGATTGAAAAAAAAAAAAAGAACAGACATTCAGGAGGCGGCTGTATCACCACCTGACCACCTATAAACCAACTCTAAACTGCTTCTGAAAAAGTGATCCACCTCTGAATTTATTTCAAGGGGATGAACAAGGCCTTAACATGTAAAGTGTTACTTGTGCAGCATGGTGGCATTGAAGGCAATTGGGAGAAAGCATCCCATTCCATGAAAACTTAGAAAATGACAATCACAGCACCATGTGATAACAAAACTTGTCCTGAATGGCTGCGGAAAAAGAAGATTGACAAAGGGGAGGATATAAGACCAGCATGAGGAAGCTCCGTAACATTAGAATAACCAAAAATGGCCCTGGATTTGGCACAAACCACTTCACTTTTTTCGGTATCACATACAGAACAAATCAGCAGATATCAGTGCTTTGTCCACATCATTCTTCGGTTCTCTTGGTTCTTTTTGTTTTTCTATTTATCCTATTTTTCAACAGTAAGGCACAATCTACTAATCCTGAAAAAGGTTTTAGAATTAAGACAAGGCCTTTATCTTTATACTGCATCCAAGGTCACTTAAGTAAATGAAATCTCTCGGGTGTCACTTGTGTTCTTAAAGTTAAAAAGGAAATAAGAAATCAACTAACATGAAAGTGTGACCTAGAATTATGGCTATCAGTATATTGATTCCTTCAAAGGCTGATTAAGAATAAATTGCCTTCTATTCAGATTGTCCTATTTTCCATATCAGATTACTTAAATGTCATCACTGATATTTTAGGTAATGACAATTGCTTGTAAAGTAAAAGATTACAAATTTTATCTTTACCTTGGAGAATAGAGATGACATGACTTTGTTTATTTTATCTGGATTGCATTGACTTAACCCATATGTGTGTATATGTCATAACTTCTCAAATGTAACTATTCTATTATCATTATTAAACATAAATAGTGCAGCGCTAGAAACAATGTATATAAGTGCACCAATAACAATCTATATAACAAATGGTGCAGAGTTACTTAAATGATATCAAATGGTGTAGACCAGTGGTCGGCAGGCCGCGGCTCGCGAGCCACATGCGGCTCTTTACACACTTTCATGTGGCTCTTCTGTGTGCTGGGCGCCCGCTCCCCTCCCTCCTCTCGGGCGGCCGCCCCAAAAGTCAGGACTCTGCAGCTAGCCCAGCAATAGGCAAACTACGGCCCGGCGGACCTTTTAATCCAGCCCGCAGAGCGTGGCAAACATTGGCTGTCAGGATGTAGGCGGGGCAGCATGACGAACTCCTCTCCTCTCACAGTCCGCCCTGAAGACCGGAACGGCGTGGGAACACGGCGAGAGGAACGCGCGGAGCAAAGGTAAGTGAATTGACACAATATGGGGAATGAATTACTTTAGGGGGGATGAATTACTATAGGGGGGATGAATTACTATATGGGGGATGAATTACTATATGAGGGATGAATTACTATGGGGGATGAATTACTATATGGGGGATGAATTACTATGGGGGATGAATTACTATATGGGGGATGAATTACTATAGGGGGGATGAATTACTATATGGGGGATGAATTACTATGGGGGGTGAATTACTATATGGGGGATGAATTACTATGGGGGATGAATTACTATATGGGGGATGAATTACTATAGGGGGGATGAATTACTATATGGGGGATGAATTACTATGGGGGATGAATTACTATATGGGGGATGAATTACTATGGGGGATGAATTACTATATGGGGGATGAATTACTATGGGTGATGAATTACTATATGGGGGATGAATTACTATGGGGGATGAATTACTATATGGGGGATGAATTACTATATGGGGGATGAATTACTATAGGGGGGATAAATTACTATAAGGGGGATGAATTACTATATGGGGGATGAATTACTATGGGGGATGAATTACTATGGGGGATGAATTACTATATGGGGGATGAATTACTATATGGGGGATGAATTACTATGGGGGATGAATTACTATATGGGTGATGAATTACTATATGGGGGATGAATTACTATAGGGGGGATAAATTACTATAAGGGGGATGAATTACTATATGGGGGATGAATTACTATGGGGGATGAATTACTATGGGGGATGAATTACTATATGGGGGATGAATTACTATATGGGGGATGAATTACTATGGGGGATGAATTACTATGGGGGATGAATTACTATATGGGGGATGAATTACTATGGGGGATGAATTACTATGGGGGATGAATTACTATATGGGGGATGAATTACTATGGGGGATGAATTACTATATGGGGGATGAATTACTATATGGGGGATGAATTACTATGGGGGATGAATTACTATGGGGGATGAATTACTATGGGGGATGAATTACTATATGGGGGATGAATTACTATATGGGGGATGAATTACTATGGGGGATGAATTACTATATGGGGGATGAATTACTATATGGGGGATGAATTACTATAGGGGGGATAAATTACTATAAGGGGGATGAATTACTATATGGGGGATGAATTACTATGGGGGATGAATTACTATATGGGGGATGAATTACTATATGGGGGATGAATTACTATGGGGGATGAATTACTATGGGGGATGAATTACTATATGGGGGATGAATTACTATGGGGGATGAATTACTATGGGGGATGAATTACTATATGGGGGATGAATTACTATATGGGGGATGAATTACTATGGGGGATGAATTACTATGGGGGATGAATTACTATATGGGGGATGTATTTTCAGTTTTAAAAATGTGGCTCTCAAAATAAATTTCAATCGTGGTTTTGGCGAGATTTGGCTCAGTTGAATAAAAAGGTTGCCCACCACTGGTGTAGACCACATGATGTGTGTATATAATTTTCAACAAAAATACAGTGATACCGTTTATATCACACACCTTCACTTCACTATATAAATGCACAATATAAATGATAGTCCAATAAATATCTAGTGGTGAAAAGCCATGGATGAACTGAGAAGAAAGTGACTTGATTAAGGAGGAGCCCCTGCTAGCCGTGACGTCAAGCCGCCAGATCGAGGAGGTCCGGCGGCCACCCATTTTTACCAGCTGGTCAATGTGTATTTTAATACATCCTTTGTGCACAAGGATTGGTTTTACTACAATACTTAAGAAAAGTGTGTTTTTTGTTCTAATCTTCAATAAATTCATTCAAAATTTTACCTAAATACTACACTATGGGTACTCCTTTCTGCTCCATATCGAGCACTTAACTCCCCAGGACCACAAGGTGATCATCCCAGGGCCCAGAGGAGAGTTGTATTCAGCAGATCCCGCTTAGAGCCAGGTCCATTAAGGGGACCCTCAGATGCGGTACCTCCCATCGTGGAGTCATCCATTCCAGGCTTCATTCCATCCATAGCTGGAGGGACCTCTGGTGTATATGACACAAATGTGCATTTAAATTGCACCTCTGGTGAGTGTGCAATTTACTCATTATTCCTGCACGACGTTGGACTATAATTTGTTACTGGGATCTAATCAAGTCACTTTCTTCTCAGTTCATCCGTGGCTTTTTCACCACTAGATATTTATTGGACTATCATATATATTGTGCATTTATATTGTGCATTTATATAGTGAAGTGAAGGTGTGCGATATAAACGGTATCACTGTATTTTTGTTGAAAACTATATACACACATCACGTGGTCTACACCATTTGATATCATTTTAGTAACTCTGCACCATTTGTTATGTATATTTTTATTGGTGCACTTATATACATCATTTCTAGCGCTGCACTATTTACGTTTATGTCATTTTTAAGGTTGTATGGTTTCCCTTTTTAGTGTATCAGCTGCTGTATTGGTTAGCGCTCACTGAACTTTTTTCTATTATATTATATTATCATAATTAGTATTCTAACAGATGCGTATTTCTAGAATGGAAAGCTCAAAAATGGTGCACTGCTAAAAATATTTCCTGAACTTTTTCTACCCTTATGAATGTGATGATAATGACAAAAGGAGGATGACAGTGCAATGATGAGCAGCAACCAGAAATAATTTGTTAGCTGAAATCTAATGGGTTGCTGGGGGTTACCACCCTTGGTACATTGCTAGAGTCAATTGCATTGTTTATAGAATAAGCCAGAAAGTGCATTAACCCCTTTCTGCCCAGCCTTGATGTCCCTTTAGGCAGGTGTTTATACCTGGTGGGGTGGGATGGTGTTCCCATTCATGGGACCACTGTGACTGGTTGTCACCAGGGGCGGACTGACAACTCATGGGGCCCCCGGGCAATAGGGGATCATGGGGCCCCTGTGTCCCCAAACTCAAAAAAGCCTATGAAAAAGGTACTAGTGGCATCTCATGGGGCCTCCTACTGACCCCGGGCCCTCGGGCAGTGCCCAAGTTTACAAATGGTCATTTCGCCCCTGGTTGTCACAGTAGTCATCTGAGAGGGAGCCTGTCCTGTTAGCTCTTGGTTTCAAATCATAATCAGGAGCACTCTATGACTGCTTGGTCATTGTGCTGGGAGCGTGCAGTGGGTGCACTTCCAGCACAGAGACCTCAGCTGTCCAGAGACACATATGTGTGGTGTGTGGGCCCTAAAGACCACCCCTTTTCCAGTGCACATATGTGTTAAGGGGGTAGCAAGAGGTTAAAGGATAAGTTCACCCTTTTACAAAAAGTAATAAATGCACAGATAAAAAAGTTTGAAATTATTATTTTTTGTTTCTGGAGTCTCTAAAGCAATGCACCAGCGATCAGCAGATCGTTGGTACCATGCAGGTCTCCTGCAGACCTGTCAATATATTAGCTTGCCCATACGGAATATGGGCAAGCAAATATACTAACAGGAAGAAACAATGAACTACCACAGCACTCCACAGTGCCATGGTAGTTCATTGAGTACTACAGTCCGACAGCTGCAAAGGCCATAGGGACTTGTAGTTCATTAATTCACAGAACACCGGGATTTAATGATGTGGCTGGAAGGCTGGAACACCGCACAGCTGCGTTTCTTTTAAATTGTGACAGCTAGCAGGGAGGAGAAGATCTCTCGCTAGTTGTCACAACAGGGAGCTGGCAGGAGCAAGGGCCGGTTCGTTTGTAGCATGTTACACCCTGAATATGGGTGTAACATGTTACAAAATGTGAACTTATCCTTTAAAACAAAAATGATCTGTATAAGTCACTGGATTATTCACTGACCAGACTGTTGGCTACCAAGGTGAAGTTTCAGCAAGGAGACCATGGATTATTCACAAATTATTATTATTATACAGTATTTATATAGCGCCAAAGGGTTTGCTCAGCACTGTACATTAGCGAGGGGGACAGTACATGAGACAAGACAGTAACAATACAATACACGAGGGGTTTGAGGGCCCTGCTCTTTCGAGCTTACAATCTAGGAGGGAGGGGAAAGTGGTACAGGAGGAGATGGCTGTGGAGGATGGAGTGGTGGGAGGAGTGGAGGAGGTTAGTTAGGTGAGGTCGGGTGCTAGGTAAGGTTGGGGGTTAGGAGGGTTTTCAGGGTGCGCCTGAAGGTGAGGAGGGTAGGTGACAGTCTGATGGATTGGGGTAGGGAGTTCCAGAGGATGGGGGAAGTCCTGCAGAAGTCCTGCAATCGGGTGTGGGAGGAGGAGACCAGGGAGCTAGAGAGTAGGAGGTCCTGTGAGGAGCGGAGGGCACGGGTAGGGTAGTATCTGGGTATCAGGTCAGTTATGTAGTTCGGGGCGGCATTGTGAATGGCTTTGTAGGTCAGAGTTAGCAGTTTGAATTTGATGCGTTGGGCAATCGGGAGCCAATGAAGGGATTGGCAGAGGGGGGAGGCAGATGTGGAGCGGTTGGTGAGGTGGATGAGTCTAGCCGCTGAGTACATGAATACATGAACCAGAGGAAAACTGCCTTAAGACAATAGTGCACAACTGGAAATTCCAGTTTACTAAATTAGAACTATAGGCTTCTTAATTTTTTTTTTAATAAAGTAAGAAAGGGTTATAACCCCTGTCAGTTTATTTTTTGCCATCTGTGTCCCATTTGGGAGATATACCTTTACTCACTGTCCCATAGACAAAACAGGAAGTAAGAAAATATCTGCAAATTCCTTGGAAACCCCTAGGTCACCGGAACTGGTGTCCGCCTTGGAAGGTTTCCTCTCTATTACTTTTCTTGGGACAACCCAAAATTTGGGGTTTTGTTTACTTTCACTGATATTGGTAAACAGGAGAAATAGAGAGGGTGAATCTCCCTAATGGGAGCACACACAGCAATAAAAACTGACAGGGGTTCTAATCCATCTCCAAATTAGTTTTGCCCTTGGGTATGCTTTAAAGCTGAGCTCTGAGTAAAGTTACCCTTACAGTGCCACTCCCCTGCCCTGCAAGGGTCTAAAAGTTGATTTTTGTCTGTGAATAAAACGTTTTACTTACCATATCCCTCATTCTCAGGGGTTTCCACCTGTGCAACCTGTCTCCCAAAGTAGCTTTTCTTCACCGATCTACTGGCTGATGTCATAAAACACACAAAACAACTCATTGATGCATGTAAGCCTGTCATCAGATATGTGCACGCCATAAATGTTCATTTTGTTTCATTTTGGATTTGTTCATTCATTGAAGAATTTTGTTTAGTCATACTGGCTGTTGAACAGATTTGTTTTCAGTATTCGTTTTGTATATTCATTGGTCCAGGTGGATCTAAAAATTTCACAGTTTTTTCTGAAGACTGCTATATATTTTGGGTGGATTCAGTATCCATTTATCAAAGCTATTAGGAAGAATTCAATATTTTTGGATGCAATGTGATTTAAATTGAATTTGTAATTGTCACACTCAAATTCGAAAACTAATTAATTTCCCCATGGGCCTCAACTACTATCGAATCATGTGACGTCGTCCGAATGAAATGAATGCATTCTTTAATTTCTTTATAACTTTTTTTCAGATTCATTGACATTCATTACTATGTCCATTTGAAGATTTGTATACTGTATATCCAAATCAGTTGGCTCCTTATCTGCTCCACAGGCGGTGCTCTCTCTGGGGGCCATTGAGGTCTGAATGATCCTCTTTTCAAGCTTCCTGCCTGTAGGTGTACCCCTTCCTACTTGTCCCCCTTCCAGGCTCCTATAGCTCTTGCTCACACTCCATCTTCCTCTCGAACTCTCCTGTTGCTGAGTAAGCTCAGCCACACTTAGAGGACTCTGGCCAATACCCAAGCAGTAGGCTTGGCATGGGGCCAGGACAGCCTTTAAGTGTGCAGGCCAGCTCCTCCTCACCCCCACCCACTGCTTCTAGAACCTTCTCCAAGTTTCTAGAGCAGGGGGAGGTATCAGAGAACTGACCTGCAGAGCCTCCCAGCCCAGACCTAAAATAACCCTCTGACTCAGCCCAGGCTTCTATTCAGGCTTTCTAGCTGAATAATCCTAGCTAGCTCCCCATAGCCACCCAGGAGGGTGCTACATGTATTTTGTGCTTATGAAATAAACAGAAGATCTTAGAGAAGCTGCACAAGAGCTGGAAGATCTTTCAGTTTTTGGTACTGTTACCCTGAGACCAAAACAAGCATTTAACCCTTGTTACACACTGTAATTTCTGGTTTTACCAAGAGCTTAGCTTTAAGAATAAATAGACTTGTACAAACATCTTAAATATATCTGGGCTCACATAGGGTCGAATGTATTTATCTAAATAGGAAAAGGTGAAAAAATTATTGCATACAATTAATTTGGATTTTTTTTCAATTAGCTCTAAGTAGATTGTAGAGCTGGATACACATGTTAAAGTATAACTAAAGGCAAAACTTTCTTTTTTAGTTTCGGATGGAGTGAAGAGGGAGTAGAACACCTGTTAGATATTTATTGCTGTCTGTGCCCTCGTTAGGGAAATTCACCATCTCTATTTGTCTTGTTTACCATTATCATTGAAAGTGAAAGTAAAAGAAAATCTAAAATGTTGTGTTGTCCCCAGAAAATCTTCCAGTGGGGACACTAGTTCTGGTGACCAGGAGGTCCCCAAGGAATTCCCTTAATTTGCAGGGATTTCCTCTCACTTCCTGTTTGGCTGTGGGGCAGGAAGTAAAAAGACAGCAAAAAAAAGTCTGACTGGGGTTATAACCCTCCCTTGCCCTATCCAAAATAATACAAAAAAAAAAGTTTTGCCTATAGTTCTACTTTCAAATCTTTTATCTTGTTGCGGTTGCACAGTAATTTCATAGTACCTTCCCCTTCTTCTAAAGCTGGCCAGAGATGGGTAGAATTTCAAATAAAAATTCTTAAGAAAAGAAAGTTCTAAGAAAGGTTGTTCATTTTTTTCTAATCATTAGTGGGTCAAAATCAAGGTTTGTTTTTGAACACAGTGACATTGAAAGCAGCAAGATGGAAATTTTTTCTCGACAAAATATATTTCTAACAGTATATGTGGTAAAGTCCGTTCATTCCAAAATCAAATGTTAACATTTTTGAATGGCATTCAAATGTTCTGAGAACATTCCGAGACTTTTCGTTCGAAAATCTATTCCATTTATAGCCAGCTTTATAGTTGTATACCCACCTGTCTCTGATCCATATTTGGTGTCATATTTGATTTATTACTATTACTGACCTAGTACTATAATACTTTCCAGATCTGCATACTTGTTTGGAGTAAGTGTCTTAGAAAGAATTGATGTCAGAGGATTAGCATAACAGTCAGGGAGATAGTATTTTCAGAAAGAAAACTAGGTAGTCCCTGTATTTTCATCCTACCTAACCCCCCAAAAAATAAAAATATTACTCCCTATTAGTGCAAGGAACATTTGTGACAAAGCAGATCTCCCAGCTAACATCGAAGGAGGAGATAAAGAATCGTCCTGATAAAGATCTACAAACCCAGGCATATGGGCAAGTAACTTAACCCTGTAATTTCCTTCCTAATTATCTCTTTGCTGTGTCTTTATATACATATATATATATTTTTGTGACATCTCTTTGTAAATATTTTATTGCACCTGTTTGACTCTTTTAGTAATAAATCTTTCTTTCTGAAAGTGTTAAACTGTTTTTAAGCGCTTACCTGCAATTCACGAATTCCTGCCTTTTGAAGAGACGCTACTGTGTTTGTTTACTCCCTGCCCAATTGACCATAGGTGACTTTTCAATCATTATAGTGTATTTCTGACTGGGTCCGTCTTCTCTGTACATTTCAAGACGGTGGTGGCAGTGTGAAGGGTTAGTGGTGTAATTAACCTGACTCAGTAACAAGCGCATTCAGGCTGCAGGCACCAATTGTAGCCCATTAGCTGGACAATCGCTGTGCAGGGTGCAGCTGGGTGGGGCCTTGTTACGCGGTCCTGAGATTGTTGCATGTTGGTGGCGGTGATCATGGATCCGTGACAAAGCAAAAATAGTTGTGTGGGAAACATCAAATGTAGGATGCCATCCTCCAATCCCATGCTGCGTAATAAACTGACTTCAAGATTTGTGCATAGTTCAGTCCTCAAACTACATGTACCTTTATGTATGATATCCTTGATATAAACTGAAGACCACAAAGAAATAAAACTTTCCAATGAGCCGATTCTCCTTAGAGTGAACCCTGTTATGTAAAAGGCTGAGATCTTTAGAAAAGTTTGTTGCAACTCTGATTAGATACTTTCAGAGTCCTGACATCTGAAGGAACGCTGATCCTACAAAATTTTATACATCTGCAGAACCTTCCGCTTGGCATTCATTTTGAAAATATTTTAGCAGTTGCACTCCTCAGCCCATGCTCAGTGCTTATGGAGTCAGTTTGCTGTATTGCTCACTATTGGAAGATTATTTGTAAAACCCGGAGTTTTATCTTAACCCCTTTGCTTCTGCAATCACGCACATATTTTTTACCCTAGCCAAGTTTCCTGATATAAAGCATACAGTATACATTTTAATTTTCTAGAATTTCATAGCATCCTTAAAATTCACAAAAAATTCACAGATTCTATCTATGCTTATCTGCTTTCCACAAGTAAACTTATATTAGTAATAAAAACACATAAAAATACAATATACACAATGTAAACTACAATTTTCCTTTTAAAGGATGACAGATAAGACTGTGGTAGTAACACATACATGTAAAACTGTAAATAATTTTTTACATTTTAGCTGTATATTTTTATGCCGTTACCATGACCGTCTAGAACCAGAAAAACAAAAGACAACAAGAAAAAAAACAAAATAAATTCTCCTACACCTGTCATGCATGATGATACCATATACACTATATTGCCAAAAGTATTGGGACACCTGCCTTTACATGCAAATGAACTTAAATGGCATCCCAGTCTTAGTCCGTAGGGTTCATTATTGAGTTGGCCCCACTCTTTGCAGCTATAACAGCTTCAACTCTTCTGGGAAGGCCGTCCACAAGGTTTAGGAGGGTGTCTATGGGAATGTTTGACCATTCTTCCAGAAGAGCATTTGTGAGGTCAGGCATATGACATCCTCCCAGAACGAGAGAACCACCTTGCGCCCGTCATATTACTATATGGTGGGCAGGAGGTGGTTAAAGATTGCTCAGACCAAAACGTTTTTTTTACACTTTTGGAAAAGGTAAAAACATTAGGATACATTCCCTTATTGAGTCTTTACATTCATATGCAATGTATTTAAATTGCTTTTTAGTTATTTTGTGCTTTAATAGTAAATGTATTTAATTGTCTGGGGATCTGTTTACTGGTCTGAATAGAATATGCCTTTTTAATTTAACAAAAGACATTTCATTAAGGTAAGTGCTAATGATTTAGGTAATCATGTCTAGTTCATTCTAAGAGCCAACAAAACTACTATTTCTGAATACTGCATTAACTCTTTCAGTTGTAGGCAACTTAGTTATAAGTAGTAAGATTTTATAAATATATATATATATATATATATATATATATATTTGACTAGCTTCATGCACTGGTTTGGCACCATGCACCATGTCACCATGGTGACACTGTACTACTTGTGGGGGGTGATAAAGATTTTTTTTACACTGATTGCTTTTACACCCATAAAGGCTGTAAGAGCAAACATTTCTCCTTCTCTCTGGCTGCATTCTTGCAGTCATTGAGAACTACTGTGTGAGCTGTGATTGGTCACAGCTTGTCACATGGTACAAGGCTGTTGTGAATAGCCTTGTACCATGTGACTTCTGTGATCATTCACAGATTTCACACATAGTAAGCAATGATGTCAGGAGTGGCATCTTGCTTACTACTCTGCATGTGATCACTGATTGGCCAAGCAGTGATCACATGATCAGGACCTGCATAGAGGTCCCGTATGACGATCAGTGTTCCACAGCGGGCACAGTGCGCACAAGAAGGGGGCGGGGAAGCCGTTTATAAACTGTTTATATACAACGGCCAGATGGGAGGTGGTTAAAGTGCCAATAATGCCATTTTTACTACTTACATATGGGTCATCAGCTAACTTAACAATGAAAGCCACTGTCTATAGCACACATTAAAATAATTTACTGTTTTTTATTTTTTTCTCTGCCATACACCATGGTCATGTGACATATTCTACTTGATCCCTGCTGCGTTATGAGACCAGGAGTGGGGGTGCAGAGCAAAAAAGAAACCTCTGATAAAGTGTGTAGATGTCACTGCAGGATGCAAATACAGGGTTTTGCAAGTTTGTTCACACTTTATTTTGGGGGATATGGGGGCATTTTGCAGGTGCTTAGTAGACAGCTTTGACTCCTTTGCAGTCCCCTCTGCTTTTCTATCTATGACCGGGAATGCTGGTTACTATTATGTATTTGGTAAGAAAAATAATTGCTCTTATTGCTCAATTGTAGTAACATAGGTTAGGCCCTTAATGATACCATTCATCATCGCTGTTGTACCTGGATGACTTAATATATCAGTGTACTTCCTAGTAAATTATACCAGGCAAATGACCTATGCAGCAATCAATACAATATAATTGCAGTTTTTTAAAACAACAGATTATGATTGGGACGTGTCAGGCGGTAAGAACTTAGAGATGTAAGCCTAGACAATAGTCTGTCATTGTTCAAAAGCTTTAATATTATGAGCAGTTGTGCCCAGGGCTTATTTCTCAGAGAATAGGTGCAGGTACTCCCCAGGGTAAAGTGGGTAAGGGGAGGGTGGGAGGTGGAGAGAAAATAACTCTCCCTATCCATGTGTAAGGGTTTTACTGGTACCCCATCCCTAATGAAATAATTGAAAAGAGAACCCTAACCACAAAAGCTAATGGGGCTTTGAAAGTACCACACCGTACCTGTCAGGCTCCGCCCAACGGGATCTCTAGTGGTCCACAGCACGGGGTTTCCCAGGACGCGGAGTCTAAGTCCCAGTCTGCCTTTTCACCAGGGCCCCTGATGGTGGGGATGGACTTGGTGCAAGACTGGAACCAGGTCGCGCCCCTGGGCACCCCCGGCGCTGACAGAGGGGTCCCGCTGAGGGTATGTGCCCGGGTTGAGCCTGCTGCGAAGGGGATGACAGGTCCGATCCGAGCGGATGGATGGGTGACAGCTAGGAGTGAGCGAGGTCAGACTAGCCGGGTCGGTATCGTGCGGGCAGCGTGGTACAGGGGGAGTAAGCAAAGAATGGTCGGGGTCACAAGCCAGGATCAGCAGGTAGCGGGCAGCGCGGTACAGAGGGTCAGGCAGAAGGATGGTCAGGGACGAGCCGGGGTCAGAGCAGGAGAGGGTCAGCATAAGTCAGAACAGGCAGAGTTTGGCAACTAGGAAGCGTACTTACAGGAACAGGAACAAGACCTTGCGGCAACCTGGAGATGCAAAGGGCAGCTTTAAATAGAGCGCCCTGTTCTCCCATTGGTGCGGCCGCGATCGCTACTGCGCATGCGCGGCCGCCGCGATCGCGGGCCGGGACGGATCGGCTGTCTGCGCATGCGCGCACCGCCGAGGACCCGGTATCCCTGACAGTACCAATACAAGTAAAGTAAAAATGTGAAAACAGTAGATAAAATTGAACACATTTTATTAGGTTAACAAGCCACCCAGCGGTGGAAAAAGTTAGTCAGACATAGACACAAAAAGGCATATAATTAAAATCAACAAAGGGTGGCTACAGTAGGCAGCGGCTGATGTCTTAGACGTAATAGACGTCACGGGCATTGGCCATAGTGAACAGCAGCCACTGTCTTGGAGCGATGTAGGCTCAACTGTACAAATTGTATATGAAATGGTAAATGGTTATCAGTGGAAATATATACATATATAGATAAAGAACAACTAATCATATGACATAATAGGTGTTAATGAACAACTGGTGATACAGTATCCACTTGAGACCATGAAAAATGCTTTGCATTATAGATCCCAACGCGTTTCGTGGGACGCAGCCCACTTCTTCAGGGAAAAAGGGCAAACCATACTTATGTTTGTTTTATGCCAGTCGATGATATCATGCCATACTTATGCCAGTCGATGATATCAGCACATTCTGAGATAGCTCCTGCTAGGTCACTGGTATCTGGGTGAACAGGGAGAAGCCTCCAACAACCATAAGAAAGGGTTCAAATGTATTTGAAGACTTGTGGAGACCAGGTCATCTTTCATTCAAAACAGGAATGCAGTGGCCAGGTGGTATAAGTAATCATATACAATAGCCAAACATAGATTGCTTTACAAAAGTGGGGAGACAAATATCTTGTCGGAGGAGGGGGAGGAGTGAACCTTAAGCCCATTCCCCCCTGAGGACTACACAGGGGGAAAGACCGTGGCTGCTGTTCGCTATGCCCGTGACGTCTATTACGTCTAAGACATCGGCTGCTGCCTACTGTAACCACCCTTTGTTGATTTTATTATATGCCTTTTTGTGTCTATGTCTGAATAACTTTTTCCACCGATGGGTGGTTTTTTTAACATAAGAAAAGGTGTTCAATTTTATCTACTGTTTTCACGTTTTCACTTTACTTGTATTGGTACGATGTGGTACTTTCAAAGCCCCATTAGCTTCTGTGGTTAGGTTTCTCTTTTCACTCCCCAGGGTAACCCTTGTATCTGGCCCCTACACACCTCCCAGCTCCGCCCTTTGTCTTTGCCCCTGCCCCTCTCCCAGAACCACCCTCATTTAAAGTATAAATACCTCAGCATAAGCAATACATTTCCCACCAGCAACAAGAGGGTTCTTCACCAGCAACAATAGACCCCCCCAGCAGGAATTATAAATCTCCCAGCAACCATAATCAATCTCTTGACAGCACCAATAAATCCCCAGCACTGACAATAAATATCCCAACAGCACCAATAAATCCCTCAGCAGCAACAATAAATCTCCTAATAGCAACAATGAAGCTGGCCATAGGCAGAGCAATTTTTTTCCCTGCAACCAGGAAAGAAAATTACTTGATTCCCCCTTCAACACAGTCAGTGTTGATGGGGGAATCCCTCCTACAGAGCCATTGTGTCCTCCCAGAGGGGAGGGGGAGCTGTCCCTGCCTGGAGAACACAGTGATCACTGCTAGCGGCTATAATAGCCACTAGTAATAATGGCATGCAAAATCTGACAGGTTGGTTGTACCCAAGTCGATCAATCGATCAACTTGGGCACATTCAGCCTGTCCATACATGGTTCAAATCTCAGCCGGTCCCTGCTGAACCTGCCGAGATTCCAACAGTCTATAGCTGGTTTTAATAGCTCAGTCGTATCAATAAATTCCCCATTATCAATAATAAAATCTCCCAGCAGCAACAATTTAGAATGAGTTAATGTTGAATAAGGAACATACAGCATGGCATATGGCATGAGGCAGAACAGAATAGGTAATTAATATTATTATTATTATACAGTATTTATAAAGCACCAATAGTTCGCTCAGCGCTGTACATTACAAAGGGGGACAGAACATGTGACAGAACAATAACAATACAATGCAAAACATGAGGGGAAAGAGGGCCCTGCTCCTTGGAGCTTACAATCTAGGAGGGAGGGGATGGTGGTACAGGAGGAGATAGCTGTGGGGGATGGAGTGGTAGGAAGAGTGGAGGAGGTCGGCAAGTTAGCAGGGGGTGGGGTAGGCTTCCCTGAAGAGATGGGTTTTCAGGGTGCGCCTAAAGGAGAGGAGAGTAGGTGATAATCTGATGGGTTGGGGCAGGGCGTTCCAGAGGATGGGTGACACCCTGGAGAAGTCCTGGAGGCGGGCATGGGAGGAGGAGACCAGGGAACTAGAGAGAAGGAGGTCTTGTGAGGAGCGGAGTGTGTGTGTTGGGTGGTACTTGGATATTAGGTCGGTGATGTAGTTCGGGGCAGTATGGTGGACGGCTTTGTACGTCAGTGTTAGGATTTTGAATTTGATCCGTTGCGCAATCGGAAGCCAGTGGAGGGATTGGCAGAGGGGGGTGGAGGACACTGAGTGGAGGTCAGTGGAGGGATTGGCAGAGGGGGGTGGAGGACACTGAGTGAAGGTCAGTGGAGGGATTGGCAGAGGGGGGTGGCAGAAACGGAGCGGTTGGTAAGGTGAATGAGTCTGGCCGCCATGTTCAGGATGGACTGAAGCGGGGATAGCCAGCGGCGAGGCAGGCCAGTGAGGAGGGAGTTGCAGTAGTCAAGTCGTGATATGATGAGGGAGTGGATGAGCTGTTTAGTGGTTTCTGGGGTTAGGAACGTGCGGATTTTGGCCATGTTGCGGAGGTGGAGTCTGCACGAGTTTGTTAAAGATTGGACTTGGGGCTGGAAGGATAGGTTGGAGTCCAGAAGGACACCAAGTACTCTGGCCTGCGGGGTGGGTTTGATGGTGGCGTTGTTGGACATGATGGAGAAGTCAATGGGGGGTGGTGTCCGGGCTGGGGGGAAGACAAGAAACTCGGTTTTGGAGAGGTTCAAGGAAGTGGAGCGACATCCAGTCTGATATGTCGCTCAGTAGGTGTGTGATTCAGGCAGAGACTGAGGGGGTGAGGTGGGGTAATGTACAGCATTGCATATAGAATGCGGTGATGCAGAATAGGGAATGCACAGAATACATATATAAGTGCCGCATTCCAGAACCAGCTTGATTTACACAGTGAGTCTCCAGCTGGGGACCCCTAAAAAAAATGCAGCTGGTTCTGGAGCACAGCACACAGACAGGGAAGTTACTTAGCCCACCCATATGCTGTGTCAAGTAATTCCATCCACCTTTCACCCTGCTGTGTGACATAATCTTGCCTACAACCCACCGGCTGTGTGTGACATAAGCAACAGGCAGGGAACATCTGCACAGTGTGTGTATTTGAGCCCTCCCCCTGCTATGATTGCAGGAACTGGTGAGGCTGTGATGTCACATGCCAGCCACATAAAAGGTTTAAAAAAGTAACTTTTTTTTTTTAAGATAATAAATGTTTTTGATCTATGCAATTCAATTTGCTGTATTACAATGGTCTTTTGAAGTAGTGGGTCAATTTACTAAAACTGGAGAGTGCAAAATCTGGTGCAGTTCTGCACAGAAACCAATCATCTTCCAGGTTTTATTGTCAAAGCTTAACTGAACAAGCTGAAGTTAGAAACCGGTTGGTTGCTATGAAGAGTGTACGGCAATGGTCATGGACTCAAATTTTTACGCATCTGGCAACCCTGGTTGGATCAGTGTCTGACAATGATTCCACCCATGCGTTTGTTGGATTCCCAAAAATCCCCATTAGGCTCATCAGTGTAAACCTTGCCTCTGTGTAGGTTTAGAGTTGCATATTGCACATGGAGGTTCATGTATTAGCCCCCCTGAAAATGATATCTCCTTAACCGTCCCAGCAGGTATGTCATATTTCATATCTAGATGTTCAGCAGATGCCTCTGCATATTAAACTACTAGTGACAAGGCTGCTATATGCACCGAGGGTAAATTATGGATCATAATATAAACTGCGAGGGATTTTGGTTCTAGCTCGGGTCTCCGCCTGCAACACCCTCCCCAAATGATCACCCTTCCTCCAGCCCTTTCTCCTGTACCCTTCCCTTTTTCTTTTCTTATAACTATCTTCTCTTCCTTCTCTTTCTTGTTTCTTTTGTTTCATTTTGTTATTTGCTGCCAGTCGCCCACGTGCTGGGTCTACCTATAGTCTCCTGGTTTATCTGGGGCCCAAAGCTCAGATTGTACCATTTATTCTGCCTCTGTGTAGGTTTAGAGTTGCATATTGCACATGGAGGTTCATGTATTAGCCCCCCTGAAACTTGGCTTGGCCCTTTGGCCCATATTATATTTGCTAGTCGACCTCCAGTGCTGTTTTATTCACTGTACAGTATCTACTGAGGTTTATTAACCCCTGGGATCTTGTATAGCCTACTCCCTAGGTATTGGATCGGAGAGAATTTTAGCTCTATTTGTCTCTCTAGGGGAATGTACTGTTGCTTTGGCACCCTCATTTTGTTCTTCATTTCTTTGCTTATGGTATATAATGGGCCTATTTGATTGTGGTGTAGATGATTGGTCTTCTGATACCTACCATTATTGGCCCTGATGACTGTTAACTGTTTTCTTATGTGTCCAAACCTTTTTTTTTTTGCTTAGTAAAAACATTGTGAAAGAAACTGACTGGCTACCATTCATAGCTGCACTAGGTTGTTCACTCTCCAGTTTTAGTACATTAACCCCAGTGTGTACACAAATAACTAGAGAGTCAAAAACTGCCACTGTCCCTGAGTTGTGCTGTGCCCCCAAACCTGCGCCTGAGAGGGTCTCTCCATTTTAGGACAGCTAGGCTTGGATTGGTCACTTCTGACTTTACACATGCTAGGAATCCTAAAGACTTCACTCATGTCCGTCTCATACTAAAGTTGAAAGACGGTCAGGAGAGCCCTATATGGATTTTCTTGCAGTAAATAATAAATGTTTTTATACATTAATATCCATCCATGAATATATTTGGTGTGAACCAAAAACAGCTGAGAGTTTAATGCTTAGGCAATAGTTACAATTAAATGAATCCAGTGATTTTAATACTGAAGGAGAAAGTGAGAGGCTATTTTCAGGCTATGGAATGAAAAATCCACTGTAGGTTTATTTATCTTCAAGGCAGGGGTATACATCATGACTTTAAATAGCTTTTTGAGATAATTTTTTAGCTGTTGTCTCTCAATAATTAAAGTTTTTTGTGAAAAGGACTGAAGTAATTTATCACTTGTGGCAATTGTTGCTTCCATTAAATGTTAGTAGAACAGGGTAATTGTATAACTATATAACTTGCGAGACACATTTAAAGGGCTGTGATTTATCAAAGTTGTCTGTCATTATAAAGTTTTTTCCACAAAAACCACATACAACTAAGATATGTATCGGAGTTTATTATGCCCACGTGCATATTATATAAGTAACATTTCAAAAGAAACCTGATGGGAGCATTGAGCTTTGGGAATCCTATAATTCTTGTACATTGGATTTATTTTAATGAAATAAGAAGGGGTATCTGAAAGCCTTTAAGAACGTAAGGGCTCTATCTACCTTTAACCTCTTCACGCCCACCCGCAATGCACTGCGGTCAGGCGGCCGCTGTAGGCAAAGCTGCATACGGGTACGTCGCTTCCTACCTCCGGATATTGGGCGTACATGCCCCCCCGCCAGCACCCACTGTGATTGAACACAGCGGGTGTTTGTCAGTAACTGTGAATCATTGCCTGGGAACTGCTGATTGGATGGGTAGGATCACAGCCCAGAGCCCTGTGTTGATAAGCAACACAGTGCTCTGTACAGATGGAGTGATCTGTACGTTTCTCATCCCTGCAAATCAGGGATGAGAAACCTAAAGATCATTTGGTAAAAGCAGCACACTTTACTCACATTATTATTATTATTATTATACAGGATTTATACCGCGCCAACAGTTTGCTCAGCGCTTTACAATATAACAGGAGACAATACAGCAACAATACAGTTCAATACAAGAGGGATAGGAGGGCCCTGATCCTTGGAACTTACAGTCTAAGAGACTAGAGTTAGAACTGCACTGTACACAGGGACCTTGATGAGGCAGTTCAGCTTCCACATATATTTGTAAATGCTGTGACATTAAAACCTTTTAAGTCCCATAAGTTTGAGAGTGTGATCCATGGATCAAATTTGTTTTTCCGGTACATCCCACAGATTCTCGACTTATTGAGATCTGGACAATTTGGAGGCCAAGTTAATATTTTGAACTCATTGTTTTTTCCTCAAACCATTCTTGACCCATTTTTGCAGTGTGGCAGGGTGCATTATCCTGCTGAAAGAGGCAACTGCCATCAAGAAATATAATTTCCATGAACGGGAGTACTTGGTCACCAGCAACATTTAGGTAGGTGGTACGTGTCAAGTTAGATCCACATAAACAGCAAGACCCAAGGTTTCCTAGCAGAACATTGGCCAAAGCATCACAGCTTGCCTTCTGCCCATACTGCATCCTTGCATCATCCCTTACCAAGGTAAGCCACACATCCGGCTATCCACATGATGTAAAAGAAGACGGCAATTATTAAACCAGGCCACCTTCTTCCATTGCTCCGTGGTCCAGTTCTGATGCTCATGTTACTATTGTAGACACGTTAGGCTGTGGACAAGACTCAGCATGGGCACCCTGACTGATCTGCGGCTATGCAGTCCCATACACAACAAACTGTGATGTCCATTTTTTCTGCTTTCAACACATCAACTTTATGAACATGTTTACTTGCTGCCTAACATATCACGCCAACTTTCAGATGCCCTTGTCATTCCCTTAACCTGTCTGTGATGTTATGGCTGATCGATGTATATATTGTGGAGGAGAGGGAACCAAGGGATCCAGCTCCAGAAACTTGTCCACATCATTCCTGATAGTCGCCCTTTAATAAAAAGGTGCACATTTAGTAATACCCACGGTCACTGAGCACTTCTAGAACTCATCATTTTGGGATGAAATTTGGATTTTTCAGTGTGGGGGCCAAATGCCATCGCCATCGTAGGAGGAGGAGAGTCTTACAGGAAAATTCTTACACATTCTTAAACATTACACATAGTTAGGCACCCTTTAGCCCCTTGATCTCCCTAGATGTTAACCCCTTCCCAGTCAGTACCATTAGTACAGTGGCAGTGTATAGTATTACCACTAATCACTGTATTAATGTCACTGGTGATGTCAGTGTCAGTTAGTTTCAGATTGGCCGCCGCACTCCCACAGTTTCATTAAAAGTTTCTTCCTCCATTAGTAGTATATATAAAAATCCAGTATATATACCATATTTTGTAGGCGCTTCAACTTTTACGCAAGCCAATCAATATACACTTATTAGGATTTTTTTTAAAATTAAAGACATGTAGAAGAAAACATTTTAGCCAAAAATTATGAAGAATTTTGATTTGTAATTTTTTTTATTGTTTTATAACGGGAAATAAAAAATTTTTTTTTTTTCAAAATTTCTTGTCTTTGTTTGTATATATCGCAAAAAAAAACCTGTGGTGATCAAATATCCACACAAAAAGAGCTCTATTTGTCTGAAAAAAATATATATAAATTTTGTTTGGAAACAGTGTTGTATGGCCGCGCAATTACCAGCTACAATGACGCAGTGCATTATAGCAAAAAATGGCCTGGTCATGAAGGGAGTAAAACCTTCAGAAGCTAAACTGATTAATGACACTTTGGGAGTCACAGCTCAGGCCTCAGCATGTCTTGTAGATTTTTCTTTTCACAGCTATGAACTGTTTGTTTTACAAAGGAACAGATTCAAAAGTTGTATTCCAATGTACTTGCACTGCCAGTTGAATAATGAACTGATATATTGCAGCTGCATGTATATTATATTTGTTAAGCTAAGCAAATAATTGTTTCTGCTTAGATATAACGTGGTTTTATAACATTACTATTTGACCTGAGAGTGATGCTTCTCTCCATGGGTGCCCCACCAAGGTTTCAATGGCATACTTAGGATAGGATCCTTGTTACCTTTGACAGTCAACCACTTCATATTCTGACATGTATGCAGATGATTTTCACCCCCATGTCCCCACTGTGCCAATCAGGGGCTTGTCACATTCTTCTGTCCTTCTTCCTTGACCTGAGCGTACATTCCTTTAGGAGAGGGCTGTAGCAATTGTGCATACAGAGATGGATGCGGTCCTCCATCTTGCTAAGGATCTTCCATCTTGTATCATTTCTACTCCCAAATCAGTCTCCCTCCTCTGATTCCCCCCCCCCCCTCAGGAATGTGGTCTGTGTGTGTACGCTGAGTTCAAAAGGCAACAGGCCCCAGTGGGAGAGTTCCATGGCTATAAATCCCAACCTAGCTGGTGCCCAGATGTCTGTTAGCTTCTCAATCTGGGATATCGTAAAGCCATAAAACCAGTCCTTCACTGAGCTTCAAAGACATTCCAGTTAGTCGTAAAACAGACTCACATTTAAAAATCCCCTTTTCCATATAATTTTATATCTGGAGATATGGAAGACTTACATAAAAACCAGGCATATATTCAGATTGGTTACTTTAATACAAGTCGCCTGATATATTACACCCCCGGGCTGAAATCTACAGGAGAGCAGAAAACAATATCTCCTTAACTGTCCCAGCAGGTATGTCATATTTCATATCTAGACATTCAGCAGATGCCTCTGCATATTAAACTACTAATGACAAGGCTGCTATATGCACCGAGGGTAAGTTATGGATCATAATATAAACTGTGAGGGATTTTGGTTCTAGCTCGGGTCTCCGCCTGCAACACCCTCCCCTAATGAGGCAATTGGTTCTCTGCTCCAAGAAGACACCCTGCTAAGTTCCTAGAAAAGCTGTTATGCTTGGAGCAGAAAGCTAAGCTGAGTTGAGCTAAGTTGAAGAAATCTCTCTTTTAACACCAGGAACCAACTTTGGGAGATAAGGCTCCCTTTTGCTTTGAAACTTGAAAGCTGCTTAACCCAGGACTTTTGGCAAGTACTTTACCTCTCTAAATTTCTTTCTGTTATCTCTTTGCTGTGTTATTGCTCTCTGTATATATTGGCTACATCTTTTTCTGTAAATATTTTTATTGCACCCTTTTGACCTTTTAGTAATAAATCTTACTTTCTGAATGTGTTGAACTGTTTCTAAATGGCAAACTAAGAACCCCTCTCTGTGAAGAGCGCTACTGTGTGTGTTTAAACTTCTGTATACCCTGCCTGCGGTGACAGTGGTATACAGACAATTATTCAAACATTATAGTGTTATTGCTGATATTGCTGAGTTTCCTCTTTCTCCGTACAAAAAGGAGGTGGTGGCAGTGTGAAGGGTTAATTGCGTAATTAACCTGACCCAGTAACATTTGCTCCCAGGCTGCAGGTACACAGATTGTGGTCCATTAGCTGGAAAATCTTTGTGCAGGGTGCAGCTGGGCGTGGCATTGTTACGCACGTGACAGCGCGGTTTTAGATTGGCTAGTCCTTCGGTCAGGAGTTTGGTCAGAAGGGCTGGGGTCTGACGCGACGATCGTCACAAGGGCCTCTTCATTAAGAAAACAAATATAACATCCCTTATGTGCTTTAATGATAAGCTGGCTCCCAAACCACACATTTCTCAAGTCATGTTTTACCTAGAGTTGGTCTTTAAAATGAACTTGGGAACAGCAGAACAGGTTTAAGTGTCTGTACTTGTCATCCATCCTAGTAGCAATCATCCTTCTCTTCAGAGACAAATTCAGATCACGCAAAATGTCTAAAAAAACACCTGACTCTAATATGGTGCTCCCACAGCTCTACCATGTATCCAAGTAGACCTCTTATTAGGAGTGAGGCCTACATACTGCTTGGGTTATAACTTGCCAATAAGTAAAATGGTACAGTAGCTGCTCAGTGACAACTGTGGTGGATTATTATGTGAACTGCCGGAGAACTAGACTCAGCAGAGTGATCAATGGAGAAGGGTGGACTGAGGAGATGCACTGAATATGGTACAGTCACTTGACTTCAAGGACTGCTTTTTAACCTAAAAATCTTAAAACCATATATAATGATAATTTAAATATTTTTAGGTTTAATGACATTTTACAGCTTTAGTGTATGAGTCAGGGACAAGACAGTTAACAATACAAGTACCCAATAGAACAGTAGCACTATCTTTTTCTTAACACTTAAAAGTATTTTGTCCCGTGTTTATTACTAGGAAACAGCTTATCATGGCATGTAATTCTGGCATTTAAAAAGAATGTTACATAGTATCCCAGAATGTATGATAACGGTGAAGTGTCATTGGGACCTCTTGACATGCTCTTGAAGTTCAGCAGAGTATTTGTGTAACCGCTTTGCAAAAAAAATTTACCTTATGTCTCTCAAGAATATGGACAAGATGAGTTAGGAAAGGCTCTGCATCTCAGTATTATTATAACACGTATGAATAGTTAATAGCATATTTTCTCTTTTACTTTTGCTTTATTTAAATTAATATTTTATATGAAATTTGTTAGGGACATGCTTACTACAGTATCTAAGGGAGGTAGTAGAAAGTTACATGAGTAAAGTGAAAAATGATGCGACAGATTTGATGTGTTCAAAATTCTAGATTACAGTTTAAAATGACTGCTTTTATATTTATGGTTGTGTTTATACAATACTGATTGCATTCTGGATGTGTCTATATGGTACTGGTTGTGTCTATATGTTACTGGTGGTGTTGGTCGAATTTTTTGGTTGTGTTAGACCAAAACTGATTGTGTCCCCTGCTGATGTCAGTAGAGCACTGATATTGGAAGTTTCTGTATGTGTCAGATAGGTGCTGGTTATGTTTCTGATGATATGTTTGTGATTGTGTGAGTAACATATTAAATTATGTTGTTTCTGTGGACATGTTTATGCTTGTGTTAGATAATGATCACCTGTGCTTAGGACACACCAATCTATAGTGCACACTCAATATTGAGCAAAAAAGGCTGCTGATCCTATAAAGGTACAACCTTATCAACATAATACACAAAGTGACAGGAGCACTGCCTTAATATACAGTTGCAAGAAAAAGTATGTGAACCCCTTGGGATTACGTGGAGTTTTTCATGAATTGGGCATAAAATGTGCTCTGAACGTCATCTAAGTCACAACAATAGAAGAACACAGTCTGCTGAACATAATACTACACAAACATTAGATGTTGCTATGGTTTAATTGCACATAACATGTAAACATTCACAGTGCAGGGAGGAAAAAGTATGTGAGGCCCTAGCTTAATGACTTCTCCCAGAGCTAATTGGAGCCAGGAGTGAGCCAACCTTGACTCCAATCAGTGTGATGATATTGGATGTGTTGCTGACAGCTGTCCTGTCCTTAAAAAACACACACCTGTTTTGGGTTTACTGGTTTCAAGAAGCACTGTCTGATGTGAACCATGCCTCGCAGAAAAGAGCTCTCAGAAGACCTACGATCAAGAATTGTTGACTTGCATGAAGCTGGAAAGGGTTACAAAAGTATCTCCAAAAGCTTTGATGTTCATGTGTCCACGGTAAGACAGACTGTCTACAAATGGAGAAAGTTTAGCACTGTTGCTACTCTCCCTAGGCAGGGTCGTCCTGTAAAAATGACTGCAAGTGCACAGCGCAGAATGCTGCCTGAGGTAAAGAAGAATCCCAGAGTGTCAGCTAAAGACCTACAGAAATCTCTGGCACATGCTAACATTTTTGTTGACACATCTACAATAAGGAAAACATTAAACAAGAATGGAGTACATGGGAGGACACCACGGAGGAAGCCATTGCTGTACAAAAAGAATATTGCAGCACGTTTGAAGTTTGCAAAAGAGCACCTGGATGTTCCACAGCACTACTGGCAAAATATACTGAGGACAGATGAAACCAAGATTGAGTTGTTTGGGAAGAACACACAACACTATGTGTGGAGAAAACAAGGCACAGCACACCAACATCAAAACCTCATCCCCACTGTAAAACATGGCGGAGGGAGCATCATGGTTTGGGGCTGCTTTGCTGCCTCCAGGCCTGGACAGATTGTTGTCATTGATGGGAAAATGAATTGCAGAGTTTATCAAGACATTTTGCAGGAAAACGTATGACCATCTGTCTGCCAACTGAAGCTCCGCAGAGGATGGGTGATGCAACAGGACAATGACCCAAAGCATACAAGTAATTCAACAAAACAATGGCTGCAACAGCACAGAATACGCCTTCTGGAGTGGCCCAGTCAGAGTCCTGACCTCAACCCGATTGAAATGCTGTGGCATGACCTTAAGAGAGCGATTCACACCAGACATCCCAAGAATATTGCTACACTGAAACAGTTTTGTGAAGAGGAGTGGTCCAAAATGACTCCAGATCGTTGTGCAGGTCTGATCTGCAACTACAGGAAACGTTTGGTTGAGGTTATTGCTGCCAAAGAAGGGTCAACCAGTTATTAAGTCCAAAGGTTCACATACTTTTTCCTCCCTGCACTGTGAATGTTTACATGTTATGTGCAATTAAACCATGGCAACATCTAATGTTTGTGTAGTATTATGTTCAGCAGACTGTGTTCTTCTATTGTTGTGACTTAGCACATTTTATGCCCAATTCATGCAAAACTCCACGTAATCCCAAGGGGTTCACATACTTTTTCTTGCAACTGTATGCTACATAACGAAAAACAAATAACAAATTCAAATAATAAAACACATAATATTAGATTGTGAAATAAAGTCCTCAATGTGAAATCAGTAAGTGTAAAAACATTCCTCTGAGGATGTCTCTGATGACACCCACTGGGAGGGGCAAAACGCATCAGTCACGGACATGGTGATACTACCTCAGGAGCTCTGAGGATTACTAGCACTCTACTATTGTTTATTTGGAGACTCATGCCTATTGTATCTGGAAACATGTCAGTGCAATACTAGTGTGTCCGCTTTTATTTATTAATAAATGGAATTACACTATTTTGCATATACCTTACCAGCTCCATATCTGAATCACGGGGATGACAAGCAATTCTTAACCAGGAGGGCTACAAGCTCCAGCATGACTTCCTATGCCCCACCAAAAGCGTGAATGACTCTTATTTCACCATAGGAGTCCACTGATGTTGGATGACAAGCAATCCTTAACCAGGAGGACTACAAGCTCCAGCATGACTTCCTATGCCCCACCAAAAGCGTGAATGACTCCTAATAATTGAAATAGTGCAGCGCTCAAAACAATAATATATATAACAACAAATGTGCTCACATGCATTAGTGTCACAAAAAATATTCAAAGTAATTAAGTGAAATATCTGTCCAAGTGCCACTCAATAATAATTATATCATATTTGTGCCCACATAATCAAAAAAATATTTTTATATAATACCTTATTAATAACTACCATATAGTATAAAACACATACATATATCAGTGCTCCAAGTGCAATATCGTGACCACACTTAGTATACTACTCAGAAAACTCAAACGAACTAAATAGTCCCCAAAAAAAAAAAACGATAATAATAAGTCCATGCAATGTGCAAACAAAGTGCAAAAAAAATGTGTTAATATATGCCCAGAGGAAGTCACGAGTGATAGTGACGTAACGCGTAGGCACGTTAGCTCGTCATTTCCGGTACGCGGTGACGCACTTCCGGCGCCAGCCGCCATCTTGGTATACCCAGGAAGTCCTTCGTTTTACATGCAGTACACCCACAGATTGGAAAAGAAGATTGTGGATACATGTGAGTAGTGTTGTACTTTATCTTTTACCATTAAAGTGTTTTGGCTTTAAATACTACACTCAGAAGATTCCTTTCTTTCTGCTCACTTGGTTGGTGAGCGATTGTTCTCCAGAGGTTTCTTATCGAGGGTAATGGAAGTCCCCTAAAGGGATCCACAACGTGAGGAGAAGTGTTTACTGCCAGGTGATAAGGATCCAGGGTGATCCTGAAAGCTGTTTGGCCCTTAGGGGTCGCACTAAGGAGGTGAGGAGGCAATCTAGCCTTAGGAGGTGAAGAGGTGCTGGCGCACTGAATATTAACACATTTTTTTGCACTTTGTTTGCACATTGCATGGACTTATTATTATCGTTTTTTTTTTTTGGGGACTATTTAGTTTGTTTGAGTTTTCTGAGTAGTATACTAAGTGTGGTCACGATATTGCACTTGGAGCACTGATATATGTATGTGTTTTATACTTTATGGTAGTTATTAATAAGGTATTATATAAAAATATTTTTTTGATTATGTGGGCACAAATATGATATAATTATTATTGAGTGGCACTTGGACAGATATTTCACTTAATTACTTTGAATATTTTTTGTGACACTAATGCATGTGAGCACATTTGTTGTTATATATATTATTGTTTTGAGCGCTGCACTATTTCAATTATTATTATATACACTGTTTGGGTAGCAGGATAAGTGCTGGCAGCTTCCAGTAGGTGAACTTTCCCTTCTTAGCGCAGGAGGATCTTTTCTGTATTCTAGTGAATGACTCTTATTTCACCATAAGAGCCCACTGATGTTGGATGACAAGCAATCCTTAACCAGGAGGACTACAAGCTCCAGCATGACTTCCTATGCCCCACCAAAAGCGTGAATGACTCTTATTTCACCATAAGAGTCCACTGATGTTGGATGACAAGCAATCCTTAACCAGGAGGACTACAAGCTCCAGCATGACTTCCTATGCCCCACCAAAAGCGTGAATGACTCTTATTTCACCATAAGAGTCCACTGATGTTGGATGACAAGCAATCCTTAACCAGGAGGACTACAAGCCCCAGCATGACTTTCTATGCCCCACCAAAAGCGTGAATGACTCTTATTTCACCATAAGAGTCCACTGATGTTGGATGACAAGCAATCCTTAACCAGGAGGACTACAAGCTCCAGCATGACTTCCTATGCCCCACCAAAAGCGTGAATGACTCTTATTTCACCATAAGAGTCCACTGATGTTGGATGACAAGCAATCCTTAACCAGGAGGACTACAAGCCCCAGCATGACTTTCTATGCCCCACCAAAAGCGTGAATGACTCTTATTTCACCATAAGAGTCCACTGATGTTGGATGACAAGCAATCCTTAACCAGGAGGACTACAAGCTCCAGCATGACTTCCTATGCCCCACCAAAAGCGTGAATGACTCTTATTTCACCATAGGAGTCCATTGATGTTGGTGAGTTAGGGGGCACACAGGCGTGGAGCACAGAGCACTTATCACCTTCTGGATGTGAAAGGAAATTTTTTACACTTGCTGATTTCACATTGAGGACTTTATTTCACAATCACATATTATGCGTTTTATTATTTACATTTGTTATTTGTTTTTGTTATATAACATATATTGAGGCAGCGCTCCTATCACACTTTGTGTATTTATTTTTCTTCTTGTAATTCTGTTAGTTTGTTATATTATTGAAGTACTGGTTAATTAGATTTTGTTCTTTGCACTGTGTTATTAAGGGGGGCACAAGGTTGCTGATCTAGTGGAGTGTTCTGTATATCATCATTGTGTTGAGTAGGGAGCACTGCATTTCCACCTGTTTTTATTATTACTTTCAACAAGAATAGGGAATGTCTTGTTAACCACTTGCTCTCCTAAGGATTTACCCCCCTTCCTGACCAGGCCATTTTTTCCGGTATGGCGCTGCATTATGACTGCCCAAATGAAATGTGTGTCCTTTTTTTCTCACAAACTGAACTTTCTTTTGTTGGTATTTAATTGTTTGTGCAGTTTTTATTTTTTTGCACTATATAAAAAGACAATTTTGAGAAGAAAACAATATTTTTGACTTTTTGCTATTAAACATGTCAAGTAAAAAAATTTAAAAAATCAAATGTCATCATAAATTTAGGCCAAAATATATTCTGCTATATATCTTTGCTAATAAAAATACAAATACGTGTAAATTAATTGGTTTACGTGAAAGTTATAGCGTTTACAAATGGCGGTATATATACTGGGTTCTTTTTTTTCTGCTAGTAATGGCGGCGATCAGCGACTTATAGCGGGAATGTGGCGGACATTCTGACACTGGGAGGAACTGACTAGGTGTCACTGACATCCCCAGTGACACCAATACAGTGATCAGTGCTAAAATAAAGTACTGACACTGTACTAATGGCACTAGGCAGGAAAGGGGCGATCAAAGGGTTAACTTTGTGCTGGGTGTTTTTTACTGTGGGGCGGTATCTTTGTGCGTCACTGTAAGCACACTGCTTTGGATGGCTATGCTGTGCTCCGCGAACAAAAGGTGCCAAATATGGCAGTGGAGGGGTGGAGGAGGCAAATAAGTGGAGTTTCCGTGTTTGAGTGGAACTCCGCTTTAATGTCAGAAAAGTTCTGAGAGTTAATCTTGAATCTGTTTTATTTAATTTATCAAGCTTTTTACAGTTGCCATCTCTTGTCACGTTGTTCTCTGCGAAACAGTGCTAACAATCTGGAACACAATGACCGGCACTTTCACAGAATTAGCGCACTTAGGAAAAAAAAAAAGATTACTACAAACGTAGGGCTTTAATCGCACAAATAACTCCTGTGGGCAGAAGTATATTCTCTTTTTTGTATGTGTGTAGCACAAATCGGGCACATTTATATAATGCCACTTATATTTTTTGGGGGATCTGTAGTGCAGATCCACTAAAGCAGCGAGGGTTCGCAATAATAAAGTGGTATAAACAGAAATTAAAAAAAAAAAAAATTATATATATATATATATATATATATATACACACACATATAATTTTTTTATACTATACTGGTGTGTGCCATAATGCTACAAAATTATTTAAAAGAGAAACTTGATGTCAATTTGGTTTTGTAAGTTTCCATATTCCCTGTGATAGTGCTCTATGACTAATGCAGGCCATAGATGGGTCGAAAATCGGCCGATTTATCGGCCGAAAATAAAATCGGCCGATTTTCGGATCGTTAGTGGGCTAATTGTTCGGCCGTTTTTCGGTATTTTGGCAGATTTTTTTTATCGGTAAAGTTGGAAAAAAATCGGCCGATTTTGACGGTCGGCCGATTTTCGCGGCAGTGATGGGCAAATCGGCTGATCTTTTTACCGATAAAAAAAATCTGCGCATGAGCTGTGACCTGCAAGAGGAAGACAAAAAGAAGAAGAGGATGAAGAAGAAGAAGAGGAAGTAGAAGAAGAAGTAGAAGAAGAAGAGGATGAACAAGAGGATGAAGAGGAAGATGAAGAAGAGGAAGAAGAAGAAGAGGATGAAGAAGAAGAGGATGAAGAAGATGAAGAAGAAGAAGAGGATGAAGAAGAAGAAGAAGAGGATGAAGAAGAAGAAGAAGAGGATGAAGAAGAGGAAGAAGAAGAGGAAGAAGAAGAAGAGGATGAAGAAGAAGAGGAATTCCAGTCCGGCAAAAAGTGTCCCTGCAGAGAGCTCCGCTATTTCTTTGACAGTTCCTTGACATTTATAGCGGTTGCAACAATGTATCTATTTGTTTCTGAATAAAAACATCTGTATCCTAAATGGATACAAATAGATACATTGTTGCATCCACTATAAATGTCAAAGAAATAGCAGAGCTCTCTGCAGGGACACTTTTTGCCGGCTGTAGACGGGATGAAAATCGGCCGATTTTTACCGTTGCTGGTAACATCGGCCGCTTGAACAACCGATTGTTCGTTTTTTTAAAGGAAAATCGTCCGATTTTCGACCGATCTATGGCCTGCATAAGGCTGGCCATAGATTTGATTTCCCCATTAATGCAGTCAGTGTTGATGGAGGAATCCCTCTTGCTGCACTATTGTATTCTGACAAAGGGAGGTTTCCCTGCCATCAGAATATAGTGATCACTGCCGACGGCTATAGTCGTCGGCAGCGATTGTAGAAAATAAATTGAAATTCGGCCAGTTCCTGCTGAATCGATCCATCTATGGCCGGCTTGAATGCCCTTTATAGCTGCCTGTACTGGCTGTCACTCAGTATGACAAATAATAATACCCTTTGTTGATGAACTGCAGGGAGTTACACCCCATTCTTCTTGTCAATGTCCCTTGTGTCTTTCAAGACTTCAGAGACTATTACAACCAAGCTGTAATGATTACTCATCAATCAATTGCTCATCAATCAATTGAGTAATTAATGAGTTTTGGTGTGAACAATCTTTCAGTAATTGTTGAAGTTTTCCTCTGTCTGCAACCTTACAATGTCCTTGGAGTACAGTAGATGCTCCCCACTGCTATAAACTAAAGCTACATATAAATGTCCTGTTCACAGTGGCATGTTTTTGTGTGACTGGGCCATTTTCTGGCATTTGTGGCTTTGATTTTATCAGCTGAAAATGAATATCAGCAGGTGAAGAGACAATTGTCTGTACAAGAAAACCATCTTTGTTGTTTAAATATCTCATATTCTGTATTCTTCCAATTATTGCCTTTTAAGCTATTGTATAAACACAGTACATAAAGTGTGTGTCTGTTCCCGCTTTGCAATTTATGTTTGTTTCCTTATCTTTGTATTCTGTAGAACAGTATGGGGCTATATTTCTCGTTTTGCTTCATTCATGTTACCCAGTGACCTCTGGCAATTCAATAGATAATACATTATGCAGGCATAGTGTAAAAACCCCATGGTTCCATATGCATATTTCTTTCTCACGCTTTAAAATGTACTAACACAAAGTAATAACATTTGAATAACTATTTACATACAGCTAATATACTGTTTTATAGTAATGGCTCTGAAAAAACACAGAAAAATTCCTAAATGGCTCCTATAGTTGTCTACTTGGGCCACAGCAACAGATCCAACTTGTGAACAGTTTGGAGAACTGCAAACAAAAAGGAGTGTTCCAGTATGTGTATCAACTTGACTTTCCATAGAAAACTAAATCTGCAACATACTGTACAAAAGAAAGCTGCCACATGCAGCAGTTTTATAATGGAAAACTCCATACTTAACTTTCCGTAATTTTCCTTTCCTGGTGTCTATTCCAGGAAATGAAAATTACGGAAAGGTAAGAGTTGAATTTTCAGTTTTCTTGGTGCCTTCATGGCAGCATACAGTACATATAGTAAATAACTAGCTACATGTAACACCCTCCTAGTCAGCTAGGGGGAGCTCTAGCTCCAACTGTTAAAGAGGAGGGCTGAGTAGCAGCCTGGGTGTAATAGTCAGGTGGGTCAAATTGTGATCAAGGCTGAGAGGCTCTGTAGACAATCTCTTTGGGAATTCTCCCTACTCTAGAACTTTGGAGTAAGACCTAGCAGCAGTGGGCGGAGGTGAGGAGTGGCTGGTCTGTACTCTTGGAGGATCCTGGTCAATCCCCAACAGGCTTGGCAAGGGGCCAGGACAGCCTTTAAGAGTAACTAAGTCTGCTCAGCAAGGGAGAGAGTTGGAGGAAAGTTTGGGTGGAAGATGAGGAAGTGAGCTTGGAGAGCAGGAGCCAGCAAGGGAGCCCAGACGGAGAAGGATTCCTAACCCAGATACTAATAATTACAAAAAATAGCCATGTTTCCCTGTCAGAAGTATATCAGTCTTTGGAATATGAAGCATGGTAATGACAACTCGTTATGTGTATAAAAGACATCTGTCCACAGAATGTCTTTCTTCCATTCAAACCTCATCATTATGGGCAAAGAGCTGTCAAAAGATGTCAGGGACAAGATTGCAGATCTGCACAAGGCTAGAATGGGCTACAAGACCACCAGCAAGAAGCTTGGTGAGGAGACAACTGTTGGAGCGATTATTCACAAATAGTAGAAATACAAAATAACCATCAATATCCCTCGGTCTGGATCTCCATGCAAGCTTTCGCCTCATGGGATAAGGATGATCAAGCCCAGAAGCGCACGGGAGGAGCTTGTGAATGATCTCAGGGCAGCTGGCACCACAGTTACCAAACAAACCATTGGTAACACAATATGCCGCCATGGATTGAAACCCTCCGGCGCCTGCAAGGTCCTCCCCTTAAG
Organism: Staurois parvus; assembly: GCF_062004578.1. Lineage (NCBI taxonomy): Eukaryota > Metazoa > Chordata > Amphibia > Anura > Ranidae > Staurois > Staurois parvus. The sequence continues at coordinate 216,305 of NW_028318830.1, read as the reverse complement.
AAGGCACATGTACAGGCCCATCTGAAGTTTGCCCATGAACATTTAAATGATTAAGAGAAGGATTGTTAGAAAGTGTTGTGGTCAGATGAGACCAAAATTCAGCTCTTTGGCAGTAACTCGACTCACTGAAGGGATGGCGTTCTTAGGGTCATAGTCAGCATTTTTCTTCCTCCAAACACAGTCAAGCATGTTGGTGCAGACATTGTTGGTGCAGACATTATGTTTTTGGGGCTGTTTCTCTGCTAAAGGTACAGGCCGACTTGGCCCCATCCATTGGTCCCTCAATGCAGCAATGTATTGTAAAATCTTGGATGACAGGAAGCACATTAAGGTCATGGAGTGGCCTAGCCAGTCTCCATACCTTAGTCCTATAGAAAATTTATGGATGGAGCTGAAACTTTGAGTTGCCAAGCAACAGACAAGAAACCTTAAGGATTTAGAGAAGATCTGTAAAAAGAGTGGACCAAAATCCCTCCTGAGATGTGTGCAAACCTGGTAATCAACTGCAAGAAACATCTTACATCTGCGCTTGCCAACAAGGGTTTCTCCACCAAGTACTAAGTCATGTTTTGCTTGGGGATCAAATACTTATTTTACTCACTGAACTGCAACTCAATTTATAACATTTGTATCATGTGTTTTTTTTCTGGATTTTGTGTATCATGTTGTTTTTTTCTGGATTTTTGGTTGATATTCTGTCTCTATAATTTAAAATACACCTATAATAAAAATCATAGACCCTTCATTTCTTTGTAAGTGGGAAAACTTACAAAATCTGCAGGGGATCAAATCATTATTTTCCCCACTATATGTATAAGCTGTTTTTGATGGTTCAATTCACCCTGTTTTTTTTTCAACCATGCTTCATATTCCAAAGAGTGATATAATTCTGACAGGGAAACAGGGCTATTTTTTTGTAATTACTAGTATCTGGAATAGGGAACAGTTTCCTTGGCTTCAGTTATGAATGACCAGGGAGCCTCTGTACAAAACGCTGTTCTGATTGGGAATCTACTGTATGTCCTTAGTCCCCTTCTCTGACTCAAAAGTGAGACATCAGATTTAGACATCTGATATAATTAACCAAAGCCCCTCTAAACGGGCTGAAAAAATGTAAAAAAACCAAAAAAACCAAAAAAAAATTTCCATTTAAAATAATAAATGCGTTCACATGCGCTTTGCTCTCTGAAGAGCAATTGGAGTCCAGATTGCTCTTTAGAGAGCATTTGATATGCAGATAGGGGGTTTTATTGCCTCTTCACTGCCTGCTTTAACCCATTTAACCCCTCACTACCGCGTGCAGTTGGAGGACGCTAGCAGAACAGAGCCATTCACTTGAATGAGTCATGTTCAACGGGGGGTATAATTCCTGCTGCAGCTGCAAAGCATCATGGTCACGGCATGATTACACACCCAGCTGCTGCCACTGTAAGTAAAGGAGGAAATGGTTGGGGGGGAGCGGTTAAAATGCAGCTCAACTGAAGGGTTTTACCCCCACCTTGAAGGTTCAATGAGGTCTAAGGACTCATTTGCACAGGTACTCTGGCTGCGGTAATGAGTGGTTTGTTTATGCGGCTGTAGCCACCTGTTACTCTGTGGGGATGCAGTGGCTGTATGAACACAGCCGCAGGTCCTAATTTAACAGGTGGGCAGGCATGGGTGAGTGTCCCGAATGCAGCATGGGTGAGCGGCCCGAATGCAGCATGGGTGAGCGTCCCGAATGCAGCATGGGTGAGTGTCCCGAATGCAGCATGGGTGAGTGTCCCGAATGCAGCATGGGTGAGTGTCCCGAATGCAGCATGGGTGAGTGGCCCAAATGCAGCATGGGTGAGTGGCCCGAATGCAGCATGGGTGAGTGGCCCGAATGCAGCATGGGTGAGTGGCCCGAATGCACCATGGGTGAGCGGCCCGAATGCAGCATGGGTGAGTGGCCCGAATGCAGCATGGGTGAGAGGCCCGAATTCAGCATGGGTGAGCATCCCGAATGCAGCATGGGTGAGCGGCCCGAATGCAGCATGGGTGAGCGGCCCAAATTCAGCATGGGTGAGCGGCCCAAATGCAGCATGGGTGAGCGGCCCAAATTCAGCATGGGTGAGCGGCCCGAATGCAGCATGGGTGAGCGGCCCAAATTCAGCATGGGTAAGCGGCCCAAATGCAGCATGGGTGAGCGGCCCAAATTCAGCATGGGTGAGTGGCCCGAATGCAGCATGGGTGAGTGGCCCGAATGCAGCATGGGTGAGCGTCCGGAATGCAGCATGGGTGAGCGGCCCGAATGCAGCATGGGTGAGTGGCCCGAATGCACCATGGGTGAGCGGCCCGAATGCAGCATGGGTGAGCGGCCCGAATGCAACATGGGTGAGCGGCCCGAATGCAGCATGGGTGAGCGGCCCGAATGCAGCATGGGTGAGCGGCCCGAATGCAGCATGGGTGAGCGGCCCGAATGCAACATGGGTGAGCGGCCCGAATGCAGCATGGGTGAGCGGCCCGAATGCAGCATGGGTGAGCGGCCCGAATGCAGCATGGGTGAGTGGCCCGAATGCAGCATGGGTGAGTGGCCCGAATGCAGCATGGGTGAGTGGCCCGAATGCAGCATGGGTGAGTGGCCCGAATGCAGCATGGGTGAGCGGCCCGAATGCAGCATGGGTGAGTGGCCCGAATTCAGCATGGGTGAGCGGCCCGAATGCAGCATGGGTGAGCGGCCCGAATGCAGCATGGGTGAGCGGCCCGAATGCAGCATGGGTGAGCGGCCCGAATGCAGCATGGGTGAGCGGCCCAAATGCACATTGTGTGTGTTTGGGGCCGTACACTTGAACCCACACTCCTGTCGAATTAACACCTGAGGCCATGTTCGTACAGCTGCTGAGTCTCCATGCCGTAACATAGGCTGCCAGCACACAGCTGCAGGCAGCTCCATCCATACAAACAAACCGCCGATTCACACTATACAAGCCACAGTGCCCATATGAATGAGCCCCAAGACCTCATTCACACACAGAGCATTATTTAGCAACGCAATGCCGCTTTATTGTTTAGATTTACCAGGAATTATGTTGTGTTTGTGTTCACTACTAATGGTTTTAGTGCATTTTTAATAAAAATGTTATTTTGATATATTTTTTTTTGGGGGGGGGGGTGGCAGGGAAGGGGAGCCCCATCAGGTAAGCTGTATGGAGCCCCGCGGTTTATAAGAGCATTCCTGTGAATGGGTATTTACATCTACAGTTTAATTAGGGATTAATGAATGTAAAATATATCAATTCCGATTACACAGCGTGCTAAATAGACTGGTAGAGGAGAATTGCTTTTCTCATAATAATGTGTATGATTCTCAGATTTTGTTGAATAGTCAGTCAAGCTGTGAGTGAGAACATTTGATACCTCTATGCATACCTGCGCATACAGTATTTGATTCTCAATTTGCCCATTTGAGTAAATTGTAAAACGCATACATGCATGTATTTAAAAACCATGCCTGCATAAATGTATGTTGTGTGTTTGTGTGTGTATATATATATATATATATATAGATAGATATATATAGATAGATATAGTGTACATACATTAGCAACGCAGTAACCTGTATGACTACTTTTTTCAGATTTTAGTGCTGTGATAGTTTGATTGGCAATTGCTCTATCCAATGCTTATTGATGCAAGAAGTCCCTTTATTGAGGGCAGCTCAGGAGTAGCTAACACATGAGGGGGATCATCAAATGGTGAAGAGGTGGTCTTGTTTTTGTATTGTTTCTTAACCTCCTCGGCGGTCTGATTCTTTCCGATTTTTTGTGCTGAAAGCGGTACAATTTTTTTGCATGGAAATATGTAGTTTTTTATTGTAGGCTGTAATTTTTAGGAATAACTCACTGAAATCTGTCCGAACAAGAGTCTAGTAAACATCCCGGGTAGGATAAAATTTGAAACACGAAATCATAAATTATAATTGAATAAATAATCATAAAAAATAATAATATAATAATAATAATACATTTAATTCAATAATATAATCAAACCAAAAACACTGAAATTTGAAATACAGAGGCAAGTTCGTACATTGCTGAGCAAAGTCGCAAAATCGTTTTCAGTGTCTGATGACGAATTTCCCCTACGAATCATTATCACTCAATTCTGCAAGTGGTTCTGATTTACTATCGCTGTTCTCTAGCCGGTCTAAAACTGCTTTTTGGACGCCATGGATGTTTCTCAGTTTCCAGGCAGAAAATACAGTCAAAATGCAGGCAGGGCGCCGGACAAAGCACTCGGGACAAAATGTATGTGAAATGCATTGAAACAGCAATGTTTTACTATGTAATAATCATTTTTTAAAAAATGACATTTTTAAAAAATTTCAAATTTGATGCCGGTTCCGGCGCCCGTACGTCCCGACGTCACAGGGACCGGAACACGGAAGCCGGATGCCGGCATCGGCCGGAGGAGATGGCCGGGGACGCTGCAGGGGACACATCGCGGGAGCGAAGGACAAGGTAAGTGCTGCAGGGACTCCCTGAGCAACGCCGCATGGTAAGCCCGAGTGTAGCTCGGGGTTACCGCTTTTGGTACAGAAACTTTACCCCGAGCTACACTCGGGAATACCGCCAGGGAGGTTAATATTTGGGGTATTGTGAATATACTACACTATATAGTTTTCTTTTGGCTCCATGTCCTGTTGAGTATGCATAGAGCATTGAAGGAGGAAGAAAAAGAAGGAATTGATATACAAGGTTTAATTGTACCATATATCTGGTGAGAGCATAATGAGAATATCGCCACTGCTTCATAGACATTGAAAAAAAAAATTTTTTATGAACTTTTAAAAACATTTTCTTACATAGAGAGTGACGCTGGATTTTGGATATAATGCCTGAAGGTAGCATAATTCTCCAATAGAGGAGGCACAACCGGGCACTTATACCCCCTTATTTACCAGGCCAATTTTCAGCTTTCAGCGCTGCCGCACTTTGATTGACAATTGCGCGGTCATGCAACATTGTACCCATATGAAATTTTGATCATTTTTTTCTCACAAATAGAGCTTTCTTTTGGTGGTATTTAATCGCCACTGGGCACTTTACTTTTTGCGCTATAAATACAAAAAGTGCAAAAAATTTGAAAAAAAAAAAGTTTCTTTGTTTCTATTATAAAATTTTTCAAACAGGTAATTTTTCTCCTTCACTGATGTGCGTTGATGAGGCAGCACTGATGGGCACTGATAGGCGGCACTGATGGGCACTGATAGGCAGTACTAATGAGGTGGCACGGATAGGCGGCACTGATAGACAGCACTAATGAGGTGGCACGGATAGGCGGCACTAATATGCAGCACTGATAGGCGGCACTGATAGGTGACACTGATGATGGGTACTGATAGACGGCACTGACTGGCATCACTGCTGGGCACTGACTGGCGGCACTGACTGGCACAACGATCACGGAGATCGCCGGGTGCGCGCCCCCTGGGGCGCGCAGGAGAGCGCGTTCTGGGAGGACGTCATATGACGTCCACCCAGAACTGGCCGGCCGCAGTGCAGCCGTCATTCGGCTATCTGCGGTCGGCAGGTAGTTAAGCACATGTAAACAGATGTATATCCACTTACATCTGCCTGCTCATAGACTTACATGGAGCTTCGGATCAGGTCTCTGTGAAAAGCTAACAGAAGGACCTGATCAGACTGCCTGTGTGATCAAAGTGCACAGGTCTTTTCAGGGTAATTGTTTTTTTTCTTTCTTTTTAAATAAATGTGGGTGTAAGATTATAACTTTCTTTTTTTCTGGTTGAACTGGATGGACTTTTGTCTTTTTTCAGCCAGACTAACTATGTAATTATGTAATACACTCAAACTCAAGTACTGAAGGACTAGATCACACATAACAGCCAGTATATTATAACCTATGTCTAGAACTATCCCTGACAAAATCGTAATTTCCCATGTGATTTGTCTGTGCTGCCAACATATAAAAAAAAAAGAAAATCTCAGTTGATAGATAAAGCCAGATGTTGAGGGCTTACAAGAGTGAATAAACATTGTTTGTGCCACTGTTCTTGACTGGCTTGTTTTGCAAAATTCTGGGTCAGTTATTTGTTTGTTCCGAGTAAGCATCCTTCATGAGCTTCAACCAAAATCGCACACCTATAGCCATGGAGTCCCCCACCAAGGAAATTAAAGAATTTGAGAGCAATTTGCTGAAATATCTGCAGCCGGATGAGATTGAGAAAAAGCAACTGCACTTTCTTTTTAAATAAATGTGGGTATAGGATTCTAACTTTTTTTTTTTGGTTGAACTGGATGGATGTTTGTCTTTTTTCAGCCAGACTAACTATGTAACTATGTAATACATTCAAACTCAAGTACCGAAGTTCTAGATAACACATAACAGCCAGTATATTATAACCTATGTCTAGAACAGTATTTTTCAACCTTTTTTTAGTCAAGGCACCCTTTAAAATTATAGACAGTCCCGAGGCACCCTTTAAATTATGGACAGTCTTGAGACACCCCATTCTAAAATTTAAAAAACTATTCTAATAGTTTTCTATAACATCCACACATGGACACCCAATGCTTGAGGTGATTCATTCTTCTAAATCAAATACACTTTTTCACACTGGTCCTGACTAGTTCCAGTGTTTCTCTCAGTTTTACTCCATCACTGAGCTAATGTGACCCCAGCGCTGATGGGGAGGGGCAGGGGAGGGTCAAACAAGGACGCTGTGCAGGTAACTGACATCCTCCTTATTAACTGATGATGTCATTGGTTGTCAGGATTCCGGTGGCTAGAAGGTCATAATGGCGCACAATGAAAATTCTAAAAGGCAGGCAGGCAGGCTTCTTCCACCAGCTGGCTTGTATACACGTTTTGTGCAACTTTTAGACATTTTGCCAAGGCACCCCTGAAGAAACCTCAAGACACCCCAGGGTGCCCGGGCACCCTGGTTGAGAAAGGCTGGTCTAGAACTATCCCTGACAAAATTGTAATTTCCCATGTGATTTGTCTGTGCTGCCAACACACACATATATATATATATATATATATATATATATATATATATATATACAGTTAGGTCCATATATATTTGGACACAGACACAATTTTAGATTTTTCAGGCATTGACCAGAACATATTCAAGCTATGGTTATATAGTGGATATGGGTTGATATGTGCACACTCTCAGGTTTAATTTGAGGGTATGTACATACAAATTGGATGAAGGGTTTAGGAATTACAGCTCATAAGAGTAGTCATCCACCCTTTTTCAAGGGACCAAAAGTAATTGGACAATTGAATATAATCATAAATAAAATGTTCATTTGTAATATTTTGTTGAGAATCCTTTACTGGCAATGACTACCTGAAGTCTGGAACCCATGGACATGACCAAAGACTGGGTTTCCTCCTTTCTGATGCTTTGCCAGGCTCTAACTGCAGCTGTCTTCAGTTGTTATTTGTTTGTGGTTCTTTCTGCCTTTAGTTTTGCCTTCAGCAAGTGAAATGCATGCTCAATTGGGTTGAGGTCAGGTGATTGACTCGGCCATTGCAGAACATTCCACTTCTTTTCCTTCAAAAGCTCCTGGGTTGCTTTTGCAGAGTGTTTTGGATCATTGTCCATCTGTACTGTGAAGCGCCGTCCAATCCACTTTGCTCCTTTTGACTGAATCTGGGCTGACAGTATGACTCTAAACACTGCAGAATTCATGCGGCTGCTTCTGTCTTCTGTCACATCATCAATAAACACCAATGACCCAGTGCCACTGGAAGCCATGCATGCCCATGTCATCACACTGCCTCCACCATGTTTTACAGATGACGTTGTGTGCTTTGGATCATGAGCTATTCCAAACCTTCTCACACTTTTTTCTTCCCATCATTCTGGTACAGATCAATCTTTCATCCGTCCAAAGAATGCTTTTCCAGAACTGGTCTGGCTTTGTCAGAGGCTTTTTGGCAAAATCTAATCTGGCTTTTCTATTCTTCAGGCTTATGAATGGTTTCCACCTTGTGGTCAACCCTCTGTATTTGCTTTCATGAAATCTTCTCTTGATTGTAGACTTTGACAATGATACGCCCACCTCCTGGAGAGTGTCCTTCACTTGTCTGGATGTTGTGAATAGGTTTTTCTTTACCATAGAGAGGATCCTATGATCATCCACCACTGTTGTCTTCTGTGGACGTCCATGCATTTTTATGTTGCTGAGCTCACCAGTGCATTCTTCTTTCCTCAGAATGTACCAAACTGTTGATTTGGCCTCCTAATGTTGCTGCTATCTCTCTGATGGATTTGTTTAGTTTTTGAAGCCTTACAATGGCCTGTTTCACTTGCATGGATGGCTCCTTTGAACACATGATGTAAGTTCACAGCAATAGATTCCAAATGCAAATACCACTTAGAATCAACTCCAGACCTTTTACCTGCTTAATTGATGAAGAAATAACGAAGGAGTAGCCCACACCTGGCCATGAAACAGCTTTTGATTCAATTGTCCAATTACTTTTGGTCCCTTGAAAAAGGGGGGGTATCTACCCTAAGAGCTATAATTCCTAAACCCTTCCTCTAATTTGGATGTACATTCCCTCAAATTAAACCTGAGAATGTGCACTTTCAGCCCATATCCATTATAGAACTATAGCTTGAATATGTTTTGGTAAATACCGAAAAAACTAAAATTGTGCCTGTGTCCAAATATATATGGACCTAACTGTATGTGTATATATATAAAGCTCAGTTGATAGATAAAGCCGGATGTCGAGGGCTTACAAGAGTGAATTGTTTGTGCCACTGTTCTTGACTGGCTTGTTTTGGAAAATTCTGGGTCACTAATTTGTTTGTTCAAAGTAAGCATCCTTCATGAGCTTCAACCAAAGTCGCACACCTATAGCCATGGAGTCCCCCACCAAAGAAAATTAAGAATTTGAGAGCAATTCGCTGAAATATCTGCAGCCGGATGAGATTGAGAAAAAGCAACTGGACTTTCTTTTTAAATAAATGTGGGCAGGGGCGGACTGACCATTTGGAAACTCTGGCACTGCCCGAGGGCCCGGGGTCAGTAGGGGGCCCCATGAGATGCCCCTGGTACCTTTTTCATAGGCTTTTTTGAGTTTGGGCAAGGACACAGGGGCCCCATGATCCCCTATTGCCCGGAGCCCCATGAGTTGTCAGTCCACCCCTGAATGTGGGTATAGGATTATAACTTTTTTTTTTTTGGTTGAACTAGATGGACGTTTGCCTTTTTTCAGCTAACTATGCAATTATGTAATACACTCAAACTCAAGTACTGAAGGACACATAACAGCCAGTATATTATAACCTATGTCTAGAACTATCCCTGACTAAATCGTAATTTCCCATGTGATTTGTCTGTGCTGCCAACATATAAAAAAAAAAGAAAAGCTCAGTTGCTAGATAAAGCCAGATGTCGAGGGCTTACAAGAGTGAATAAACATTGTTTGTGCCACTGTTCTTGACTGGATTGTTTTGGAAAATTCGGGGTCACTAATTTGTTTGTTCCGAGTAAGCATCCTTCATGAGCTTCAACCAAAATCGCACACCTATAGCCATGGAGTCCCCCACCAAACAAAATTAAAGAATTTGAGAGCAATTCGCTGAAATATCTGCAGCCGGATGACATTGAGAAAAAGCAACTGCACTTTCTTTTTAAATAAATGTGGGTGTAGGATTATAACTTTTTTTTTTTTGGTTGAACTGGATGGACGTTTGTCTTTTTTCAGCCAGACTAACTATGTAACTATGTAATACATTCAAACTTAAGTACTGAAGGACTGGATCACACATAACAGCCAGTATATTATAACCTACTGTATGTATAGAACAGTGTTTTTCAACCTTTTTTTAGTCAAGGCACCCTTTCAAATTATAGACAGTCCCGAGGCACCCTTTAAAATTATAGACAGTCTTGAGGCACCCCATTCTAAAATGTAAAAAACCATTCTAATAGTTTTCTATAATGAAGCAACATCCACACATGGAGCTCCACACTGGTCCTGACTAGTATTCCAGTGTTTCTCTCAGTTTTACTCCATCACTGAGCTAATGTGACCCCAGCACTGATGGAGAGGGGCGGGGGAGGGTCAAACAATGACGCTGTGCAGGCAGCTGACATCCTCCTTATTAACTGATGATGTCATTGGTTGTCAGGATTCCGGTGGCTAGAAGGTCATAATGGCGCACAATGAAAACCTGTGGCTTTGTGTAACTAAAAGGCAGGCTTCTTCCACCCGCTGGCTTATGTACACGTTTTGTGCAACTTTTAGACATTTTGCCAAGGCACCCCTGAAGAAACCTCAAGGCAACCCAGGGTACCTGGGCACCCTGGTTGAGAAAGGCTGGTCTAGAACTATCCCTGACAAAATTGGAATTTCCCATGTGATTTGTCTGTGCTGCCAATATATATATATATATATATAAAAGCTCAGTTGATAGATAAAGCCGGATGTCGAGGGCTTACAAGAGTGAATTGTTTGTGCCACTGTTCTTGACTGCCTTGTTTTGGAAAATTCTGGGTCACTAATTTGTTTGGTTGAAGCTCATGAAGGATGCTTACTTGGAACAAAGTCGCACACCTATAGCCATGGAGTTCCCCACCAAAAAAATTCAAGAATTTGAGAGCAATTCGCTGAAATATCTGCAGCCGGATGAGATTGAGAAAGACCAACTGCACTTTCTTTTTAAATAAATGTGGGTATAGGATTATAACTTTTTTTTTTTGGTTGAACTGGATGGACTTTTGTTTTTTTTCAGCCAGACTAACTATGTAACTATGTAATACAGTCAAACTCAAGTACTGAAGGACTAGATCACACATAACAGCCAGTATATTATAACCTATGTCTAGAACTATCCCTGACAAAATCGTAATTTCCCATGTGATTTGTCTGTGCTGCCAACATATAAAAAAAAAAGCTCAGTTGATAGATAAAGCCAGATGTCGAGGGCTTACAAGAGTGAATAAACATTGTTTGTGCCACTGTTCTTGACTGGCTTGTTTTGGAAAATTCTAGGTCACTAATTTGTTTGTTCCTTCATGAGCTTCAACCAAAATCGCACACCTATAGCCATGGAGTCCCCCACCAAAAAAATTGAAGAATTTGAGAGCAATTCGCTGAAATATGTGCAGCCGGATGAGATTGAGAAAGAGCAACTGCACTTTCTTTTTAAATAAATGTGGGCAGGGGCGGACTGACCATTTGGAAACTCGGGCACTGCCCGAGGGCCTGGGGTCAGTAGGGGGCCCCATGAGATGCCCCTTGTACCTTTTTCATAGGCTTTTTTGAGTTTGGGCAAGGACACAGGGGCCCCATGATCCCCTATTGCCCGGAGGCCCCATGTGTTGCCAGTCCGCCCCTGAATGTGGGTATAGGAATATAACTTTTTTTTTTTTGATTGAACTGGATGGACTTTTGTCTTTTTTCAGCCAGACTAACTATGCAATTATGTAATACACTCAAACTCAAGTACTGAAGGACTAGATCACACATAACAGCCAGTATAACCTATGTCTAGAACTATCCCTGACAAAATCGCAATTTCCCATGTGATTTGTCTGTGCTGCCAACATATAAAAGAAAAGCTCAGTTGCTAGATAAAGCCAGATGTCGAGGGCTTACAAGAGTGAATAAACATTGTTTGTGCCACTGTTCTTGACTGGATTGTTTTGGAAAATTCGGGGTCACTAATTTGTTTGTTCCAAGTAAGCATCCTTCATGAGCTTCAACCAAAATCGCACACCTATAGCCATGGAGTCCCCCACCAAAGAAATTGAAAAATTTGAGAGCAGCCAGATCTGCAGCCGGATGAGATTGAGAAAGAGCAACTGCACTTTCTTTTCAAATAAATGTGGGCAGGGGCGGACTGACCATTTGGAAACTCGGGTCAGTAGAGGGGCCCATGAGATGCCCCTGGTACCTTTTTCATAGGCTTTTTTGAGTTTGGGCAAGGACACAGGGGCCCCATGATCCCCTATTGCCCAGGGGCCCCATGAGTTGTCAGTCCACCCCTGAATGTGGGTATAGGATTATAACTTTTTTTTTTGGTTGAACTGGATGGACTTTTGTCTTTTTTCAGCTAACTATGCAATTATGTAATACACTCAAACTCAAGTATTGAAGGACACATAACAGCCAGTATATTATAACCTATGTCTAGAACTATCCCTGACAAAATCGTAATTTCCCATGTGATTTGTCTGCTGTGCTGCCAACATATAAAAAAAAAAAAAGCTCAGTTGCTAGATAAAGCCAGATGTCGAGGGCTTACAAGAGTGAATAAACATTGTTTGTGCCACTGTTCTTGACTGGCTTGTTTTGGAAAATTCTGGGTCACTAACGCTGTCATATTAAAAAAAAAAGGTTTTCTGCCGCTGCTGATGAGAGGTACGAATGAGCAAATATCACAGTGATCATATTTTGGCAGCACTAAATCTCTGAAAGACACAGGACAGTTTGTCTCGGTGGAATGTAACAGGGAACCTTTTCTCGTTGCTGTCGTATACGAATCTGCGATATCGCCGATTTCCTTTCCTCAGCCAACTTTCAACCTTAAAAGCTGGGTCCTTCTCACGTGGCTGGCTTCCAAAGAGCACCTTGCCAGAATCCCCCTCCTATATATCACTGCGTTAATGAGAGCCAGTTTTATTATTACTTTCCTTCAACCCACCCCCATTTCTTTCAAGTAGCGGCCAATTTTTCCTGCAGCCTGCTTAGTGCATCTGTGCATGAGAGGAGAAGAGTGGATGTGTATGCATGTGTTAGAGGCATATCGCCGGCTGACTATGGGATGACTTTTCCTTCAGTTGTCAATTCGCTTGCCTGTCAGCGAAGCTGCTGGTAGTGGGAAAAAAGGGATAGAAGGGAGGAGAGAGACGAGGAGTAAGGGGAGGGAGAAGCAGAGCTGGAGGGGACAAGGGCTGGCGTTCCGAGCATCCTGGAGTAAAGAACAAGCAAGGTCCATCAAATGGGAGAAATACACACATTAGAAGCTGTGCAGATGCTCGCCACTCTCCAGCTTGTAGCCACATTGCTTTTTTCCCATCTCTTTTCCACTGATAAAGACTCTTCTGCTGGGATGACCAATTGTATGTCTGGTTTATTGTTTTAGAAAAAAAAAAAAAAAATCTGTAGCGATTTCAATCTAGAGATCAACCTAATCCCTCACATCAGACTCAGGACCATGGCATTCTGCCACAGCTACTCCCAGTGTACACCTGGAGCTCCTGCTGACTGCACACACTTGCTGTAAAGAAAGCCAAGGCTCCCGGAAAAAAAAGAAATTAGAGGAAAAAAAAAAAAAAAAAAAGAAGGAAAAATTAACAAAATGTTTGATGCTTCCCATCGGTGTTAAAGGTGGAACGTGTTCCATCCGTTTGTGTATGTGTTGGTATTTGTTTGTTCCGAGTAAGCATCCTTCATGAGCTTCAACCAAAGTCGCACACCTATAGCCATGGAGTCCCCCACCAAGGAAATTGAAGAATTTGAGAGCAATTCGCTGAAATATCTGCAGCCGGAACAGATTGAGAAAATCTGGCTGCGTCTCAGAGGACTGTAAGTACTGATCTTCTCTCCATATATTTATTTATATCCCCAAACAATTTTCTCATCTCTTGCCCACTTTGTGTGTCTGTTCAGAATTGTCGCTAACCATTTTCATCACAAATCCGACATGTGAAAGATCCTTAAAATCTAAATGATAAAACTTATTTCAAATGATCTTCCATCACTTTTTTTTTTTTGACTACTTACAGAAGTCTGGGGAAGATGTGTTCAAAAATGTTCTATACCTCCAGGCATAATACTGTACA